>NC_092337.1:424183636-424497954 GCF_046630445.1 Rutidosis leptorrhynchoides
AGTCCCTACAATGATATTTTTAATTGCTCGTTAAATGCATTCTTAATTATTGGGGGTAGGCCTATCGGGAGTAACGTCCCCGATACATTTGACCAAGTCATTGTATTACTTAATAATGAAATTAAATCGACAAGTATAGACACAACTTGTCATTGGGGCAAACTTTGTACGTTTAGTCTAAATATCACGAATTGACATAACTTTTTGATCCTTGCGAGATCAACTTTATAAACTAAATCTTGTGGTCTAAAACAATGGTCAAACTTATTTGTTAAACCTATGAACTTCACTCAACCTTTTTAGTTGACACTTTAGCATGTTTGTCTCAGGTGCTGATTGATCAAGCTTATTTACTTAGAAGTAGAGAGAGAGTGATTGATACTAGGCTTCGACGCGAGACAAATGTGTCTGAGAACCAATGTGGTTTCATGCCAGGGCGTTCTTCGATGGAGGCGATTCATATCATTAGAAGCCTTATGGAGAAGTACAGGGAAAAGCAAAAGAACTTACACATGGCGTTCTTAGACTTAGAGAAAGCATATGATTGTGTTCCACGAGCATTGATCTGGAAGAGCCTCAATGATCGGGGTATCCCGAGTAGTTACATCAGAGCTATTAAAGACATGTACGATGGTGCGAAGTCTCGCTTTCGGACGCATGTGGGAAACACGGAGTTTTTCCTGGTGGAAGTGGGCCTACACCAAGGATCGGCACTTAGCCCTTTTCTTTTCGCTTTAATCCTCGACGAGTTGTCTCGAGGGATACAGGACAGCATCCCATGGTGCTTGATCTTTGCCGATGATATTGTTTTAGTATCGGAAACCAAGGAGGAGCTAAATAGAAAACTTGAGCTATGGAGGGAGGTCTTAGAACGAAATGGTCTAAGAATAAGTAGACAAAAGCCTGAATACCTTATGAGCGACTTCAATGGGAACGAAAACGAACTCAATGATGATGTGGATATTCACATCGGGGACCAGATCTTGCACCCGCAAGACTCTTTTAGATACTTAGGCTCGATGATCCACAAATCGGGAAGGATTGACGAGGACGTGACTCATCGTATTAAGGTAGGATGGTTGAAGTGGAGAGCATCGATCGGAGTCTTGTGCGATAAGAAAGTACCTTTTAAACTGAAGGGAAAATTCTTCAAGGTGACAATTAGACCTGCCATGTTATATGGTTCAGAGCACTGGCCATTGACGAAGGCTCTGGAAAGAAGGATGGATGTGGCTGAGATGAGGATGCTTAGGTGGACGTGTGGTAAAACCTTGCTAGATAAGATACCAAATGTGGTTTTTAGAGAAAACCTTGAAGTTGGGAGTATCATCAACAAACTTAGAGAAGAACGACTTCGATGGTTTGGCCATGTTATGAGGCGCCCACTTACGGCTCCAGTTAGAAGAGTAGAGGCCCTCACGGTGGACGGTGTTAGAAGAAGAGGTAGACCTAAGAGTAGATGGGAGGATCGAGTGAAGATCGACATGAAGGAGCTTTTGTTGACCGAGGACATGACTTCTGATAGGAATTTGTGGAGGTCTAGAATTAGAATAGATGAGTGATTTTTTTTTTTTTTTTTTTTTTTTTTTTTTTTTTTTTGTAAGGATGTTTAGGCTTGGATGGTTGTGTATTGTATATTTATGTATGGTTGTTTTGTATGATTACGTATGTATGTTTAAATGTGTATGTACGGATGCAGATATGTATGTTTATGTATGCAGTTATGTATGTATGTATGTTTTATGTCCTATGTTTGCTTAAGATATATTTGTTTATTTATGTTAAGTGCATTGTTTTTAATGTTCCTTATGGGTGCGTGCATGTATGTTTAGGTTTGTGCTTGTATGTATTAGTGTGTGTATATATGTGTGTTTATATGTGAGATATATATATATATATATATATATATATATATATATATATATATATATATATATATATATATATATATATATATATATATATATATATATATATATATATTATTTATTCTCTCTTTTGTACATAGGTTTGTTCTGTGCTGTGTAAGACTTACTAGGATATACTTGTTTATGCGGTTAGGGCATAGTGTTTATATGGGTTTCATGTGTGTGTGCTTGTATGTAGCAGTTTGTGTAGGTATGCTTGTCTTTTCGTGTACGTATGAATGTATTGATGTATGTTTATGTATGGAAGTATGCATGTATGTTTACGCTTGTATGCATTTATATATGTATGTTTATGTAGGTATGATTACGTACGTTTGTATAGACGTATGTTTATGGATGTTGTATGCGCGTTTATGTATGTTGGTATGCTTATTTATGTGGGTTTTTATGTTTATGCATGTATGTAGGTTTATATATGTATGTGTATGGATGTATATTTTTTTTGTATGTGCATCTAAATACGTTTATATATGTCTATACTTGTCTATCGTTATTTTGGTGTAACATTGCTTGCGCCTTCCATGAGCTTCGTACAGCACACTCAGGTATGCATCGCTTTATGTTTTTAGTATTGTTTCAGTTCTGGCCGGAGGTTCACAGGAAGCAATCTCTCTACTCTCGAGTATAGAGAGGGACGACTTTCTTCGAACACGGGTCCTGCCTGTGGACGGAGAAATGACTTCTCTTCTACTATAGGGTAGAGGTAGGATTGTCTACATCTCACCTCCCCCATACCTCGCACCTGCGGGATTGGGTATTGTTGTTGTTGTTGTTATGTGATGCTACTTGGACATAGGATCAAGAGATATCGCATTTATTATTTTTGCATTTGAAACAATTACTTTATTGTAATTTCCATTATTGTAACGACATTCATTTTTCGCTGCGTACTCAATAAAGTTTGTTTTTATCATTTAGTATTGTTCTCGTATATTATAATATGTTGATTTATTTGATATTAATGTCACATTCACCCAGACCCTAATTGGGGGTGTGATAATATGTCTAACTAAATGTTACAAGTATACGTGCCTAAATGAATATTTATCCTAATATCAAAAGCATATGGAATTAGACTCGGACTAATATATTGTTTGATGACTTGTAACAATCTTAAATCATGTCCTTATTGATTTATTGAAATTGGTAAATGTACTTTGATAAAGGTATGACGAGCCAATATAAGATCATATTAAACCATATGTTTAACATTGAAAATGTGGTTTTATCTACATATAATAATATATGTGCTTACTTGAATATTTAATCAAGTGATTAGAAAAATCTAGCAATAAGCAAAACAGTATATGTTTACACTTTAACATACCGAGAACATAATTTTGCTTCAGGTGACAATAATGCATGATGTCTTCCTTCACTAAAATTTTGTGATATGACAATAAATATCGTAGCTTCTTTATAAAGTAATGCGCATATGAGCATCGCATCCGCATCTTATTGACATTTTTCGTGATGCTTTGACTTAATTGTTTTCTACATCCTCAGTGACAATAAATGTCACGCCGTACTCTCCTATTATTTTCTATGTCATATCTATCTTTACGCACAACAATATGCAAAAGGTTTGCCAAATAAAAGGGTCATTGTGTTTAGCCAATAGATAATCCAACACCTTCATCAGTTGGAGGAAGGTTCAAATCCAACATAGTTTTTTTTTTAAAGGCAACAAATTTTATAAAAGCACGAAGCGAACAAACTGGAAGTAAAACTGGAAGTACAACATAGTAATTAGTAATATTGTGTTAAAACCCACAAAGGGGTTAATTAATGGTAAACAAATATTATCGGCCGGACATATATCACAGAGAAGAAACAAGCCACTATGTTTAACAACCTCGCTTTTCATGTATATACATTCTTTCTAATTTTTACAGATCTTTTAAATCCTCGGTTGCAACATGGTGATAAATTTTGATATACAAAATATTTGTTGATACATTTCATACTCTAACAATCAATTATTCCTTCAATGTTCATTACTCATTAAATTACAAATTATAAAACTACGGTTATCATATAAATTGTGGGTAATAGATGTTCAGATGCCAAAAACTCACAATCCAATACAGTTTACGTGGACATATACATATACATATACATATACATATACATATAATATACATACACATACACTTATATACACATACACATACACATAGTTTACCTGGTGAGAATGAATTAACTTTACAACTAGATCAATAGTTTACCTGGTGAGAATGAATTAATTTTGTTTTTGAGCTTAATTTTTCGTAACCTTGAAAATCATAAATGAGAAGATTGCATACACTTTTGAATTTTCTAGTTTTTATCAAATGAAAAAATGGAGGAAAACTATTAAAATTCGTTTGACTTAAAGTTGATTAATAGAATGTGAGATTTTAGACGATTTATTTGATTTTTTATTTAACTAAGGTTAATTAGAAGTTAACCTTTAATAATAGCCCTTCGGGCTGATATTAGAAATTTCCATGATATTAGAGATGCCCATGATTTTTCTATAATTTCGTTCACGTTGAAAAATTCATTGAAAGTGAGTCATGATTATGTTCGGGTGCACCCTGTTTTATTCAACTTGTTAATTAGTGGCTGTAGTTGGAGATTAGAAGGCAAAACATCGAGAATTAGCACTTTTGAAAGGTATGTTTAGTTGGAGGTAGGCAATAATCTCTTTTCTCTACCTTCTTTTAATAATCTTTTTATATCACGACTTTATTTATTTACCCTTAATAAGAATCATACATATTTTTGTTTTGATTTGTTTAATAAAATGGTAAAGGAAAAACAATATCAGCGAAATGGTAAAAAAGTTTTACATTGTTAAACTTTATATAACACATAAAAAAAAAAAAAAAAAAAGATATGAAAATAAATAATTTAAAAATTATAAATAAACATTACTTTTTACTTTTAGTGATCAAAGAAAAACAATGATCGGTGTGCTAATCACTCCGCATAGTACTTTGTGAGTTTAATTAGTCAAATCCTGTTATTTAAGTCTGATTTCTGTTACTAAAGTTAAATTAGCCAAAAACGTTGTAATTGTAATTGTAATATACTTCAAATTAGCCAACTTGAAAGAAAACTAGGATTCTAGTCAACAATGGCATAAAATCTTCCACCTACTTTCCAAAAAATTTCATATTCCGCCGTAGATTTCCTCGGAGCTCTTAATATATTATTCACCAAAAATCCAAAAATCATAGTTTGTTACTTTCTTTCTTTCCCATTAATTAATTAATAATTAATAATAAATATACTAGTATTAAGTAACTTAATCACATTGTAATTTAACCATTTTTCAACAGCTTCATTTTTATTTCACAAACATTTGCTGAGCAGTTACTTGAGAAAAATAAAATCTTTCATTTCTCCTGCAAGTAAACATTTTTTCACTGGCAGATGAGGGTAAGATGATGTATTACAATTACCAATCAAAACCCATATCTTAGTTTTTTCAAGAAGTCCAAAAGAAATCTTCAATCAGATCCAAATCTAAATAGCGTTGACTTTGACTTTTGAGGTTTCTTGAAAACTTTTCAATGCTTTTGAAGCAATGTTCACATCTACTGCAAAAACTTGAAATACCCATTTGAGGAAACACTTTTTTAAGATAAAAAAAGTTTACTTTGATGGTGGAAGAAGGGCAAGATTATGAAACCTGTAACAAGGTAGAGCTAGTTAAAGAAGATGAAAATGAAAGGCCCAAAAAAGGGATTTTGGTGGGGTTTAATTTTAGGGCTCCAATTGATTGGTTTAAAATGTTATCTAAAGAAACACATTGGACAGTTGTGGCTGCAGTTGTGGTTACTTATGGTTTAAATCAAGGACTTGGTGGTGCACTTGCAAGGGTGGGTACAGAGTATTACATGAAAGATGAGCAAAAAGTACAACCATCTGAAGCACAGGCTTATACAGGAATTACTAATATTCCATGGATTATTAAGCCCATTTGGGGTCTTCTTACAGATGTTGTTCCCATTTTCGGGTTTCGACGGAGGCCTTATTTCGTTGCTGCCGGTACATTCATACGTTTTCGTTTGTTTACTTGTTGAAATGTTGAATCATTTATATACATGTCCTTTGATTGAATTGCTTTAATGCTTTATTAAATTAGATTAATAATTAGCTCATTTGGAGATATGTTTGATGGAAAGTTAGATTGGTGACTAGATATACCTGCAGATAAAGCAAAAAGGTCAAGAAAATTGAGTATTGGAGCAACTTTTTTTTCTTTTGTCTAATGAAATTTGTAATATGTCCTTTGTAGATTAAATATTCATGCTAAATCTGACTGTTTGCCTATTTTTCTCCTACAACTTATGCTGCTACCAATTTTGTTTCACAAGATGACTTTCCTATTTAGCCTTGAAGGGTAGTTTGGACGTTTGATAACGATGTTTGTTTAGGACATGTATCCTACTTATGTTTCTATAAGAGGTGTATCGCGGCCCAAGACCTTTGTGTTATTCGTTCAATGTAAAAGTAAAAAGTGCTTTTTGTTCCAAACTAGTTAATAGAAGTTGATTCGTTCCTTAAAGTTGAAATATACCCGTGAACCACTAAGTTTAAAGCCGATAAAATTTAATAAAAGATCGTAAAGGTCATCGTGTACCATTTGTTTTTGAAGATATGTATATACTAAGAGATTAATTATCTTTCTCATGGTGTTGCCATCAATCATAGGTTAAAATTAGTTAGATATACCATGATATTAAAGCGTTCATAAATAATATACCTTTATAGAAAGATTCTAGAAACCACTCTGCACGTATTGAAAAAAAGGTAAAAGGTAGAAGGTTTTTCCTGTCTGGGCTACCCGGGAGGGTGAGTAATCCGACCCCATACTCTAATGTACACAGCGTCGTTGCCCAACAAGATTACTCCCTGGATGTTTCCAACCCATCCCTGGTCACCACTAAATATTCGTCTGAGACATGATTCGAACCTGAGACCTCTTGCAAGGAACTCAGAGCCCCAACCACTGGGCTATCTAGTGTGCATGTATTATCATAGTATAAACAAATTAACGTTGTAAATGTGAAGAAATCACGTGCGTTTAAAAATGGAAAGTATTAAACTTATCAGTAGAAGTAAAACATTTCGCTTGTTGATAAATGATCGAGTTTCATAATCAAATTTTGACAATTTTTTTCAGGTATAATTGGAATGCTATCAATGTTTTTCTTGTCATTCAACGAAAAGCTGCATATTGTGTTAGCACTGCTGGCTTTAACTTTTGGAAGTGCTGGAGTTGCAATAGCAGATGTAACGGTCGATGCATGCGTAGCCCAACATAGTGGTATTAATCTTTCTCTTGCTCCAGACATGCAAAGCTTATGTTCTTTGAGTTCATCCATTGGAGCTCTTATTGGATTTTCTTTGAGCGGTGTGTTTGTTCACCTCATTGGTCCAAAGGTGCCTTCCTTTTTTCCATTTTCTTGATTTTTGTTTACGTGTAAAATTTGTACACGTTTCTTACAAATGTTTCATGAAAAGTGTAGCATTTCCTTTTATGTTAAGTTTTCATGTTATAATAATTGCTAAACTGTATTTTAATATACAATATATTAGAGGTGGTAAAATGGGTGGGTCGTTGTATGGGGTAAAATGGGTGGGTCGGTTAAAGGTGGGTTGACCCACAAACTTTTTGGTAATTGGGTTTATCCAAAACACTGTGTGGCAATAAGTAGTATTTTTAAATAAGAATATACTATTTTTTTTTTCTTTTATGAAAGAAAAACTTACACACGCTACACTCATTTTTCACAAATATTTACAAATGTCCACCACTGGACTCGAACCCACAACCTCTTTGGTTAGAGGGGTTCCTTGATACCGTTAGGCCAATATCCCTTTGGTAAGAATATACTATTTTGACTAATTTTTCTTCTTCTTAAGGTTTCATGCCCTAATAATAGTCTTTACCATACTTTCAGCCTTAGAAATAAAACAAAACCCGAACGTTTAATGTATAAGTAAATGGGTAATGCTACAATGTGTCAAGTTGAATGTTGCAATTCACACCATATAAAAAAACGTCTAACCTAAAGTAATTTGATGCTTTTTTTTTTTGAAAGGAAAATTAATTTGATTCTAGAAATCTGTCATATGCAATGTAGGGAGTTTATGGGTTGCTAAGTATACCATATGCGCTTGTATTGCTAGTTGGCCTTGTGCTCAAGGAACCCCACTCGCCGAGTTTCGCATATAGACAGGTACATATTTGCTAGTCTTTTAAATGGATTTAATTTAATTTTGTCTCACCACTTAAAAGTTACATTTATTTTGTGTTGTATTTGTAACATCTGGAAAAAAAGTTCATCCTTTTTGACTTAAATGTTTGTGTCAGATTAGTGAGAAATTTGTTGATGCTGCTACGGCTATGTGGACTACTCTGAAAAGTGAAGATGTTTGGAGGCCATGTTTGTATATGTACCTTTCATTTGCATTGAGTTTGAATATCTATGAAGGGCTGTTCTACTGGGAAACTGATTCAAATGTGGGGCCCTCTTTCTCCCAGGTAACTTTTGTTCTCTTTAATTAGTTAAATGACTCGTGCACATACACGACATCAAGTAGTGAGATGGCCGATGGGGTCATATGTGGGTTGATTCTTCAATTTCGTTTATAAAAAAATATATACTAAATTGTCAAGTATGATTACAAGAACTTTACATTATGTAAAAACACTTTTAAAAAAATGATAAATATTTTGTTCTATGCATCAATGATACAAAGTGGGCGACTTTCGACTTGTTTGACCCATTTCCTTTTACATTAACTTTTGATTTTACCACGTTAACCCGTTAGAGATGAAAAACATAAAGCTAGATCGACTCAATTATAAGTTGTTGAGTTGTAGTTGCGTTCTCTAACTTAAATAATCAACTCCTAGAAAACAACATAAACGTTCTCTTAGCTATTTTTAAAAAATAGTCTGTGATAAAATAAAGATTTGTGGTAACAATTTTCTATGCTAACTGTTGAAGGAAAGACTTTGTGCTTTTGATAAAACTGAATAATTAAACACTGAATAGTTATAATGTGAATGATTCAAAGCATCTGAATAAAGTTAGTCCCGAAGGACAATAACCTATTTGATAATCATTTTGAATGAACAATGTGAAAGATCTAAAATTACCTTATTAACATTTTCCTTGAATAAAAATAACATTTTGCTTGAATAAAAATAAATATTGTTGTTTAACAAGTGTTCTTGTTGTAATTTAAAGAGTATATTACAAAAAATTTAGGTGCTTAATGGTCAAAAAAGTATTTTAACTCAGAATAGTTCAACACTAAATCTTGAACCATTCAGCATCATATGTCATTTAGAGGTCCAGAAGAAACAGACGCGATGGATGTTGAATGGTTCAGTATTCAGTGATGAACCATTCAATTAAGATGTAATCAAACGCAACCTTATTTCCTCATATCTTGGCACATAAATGCTCGTGTGTTTGCATGCAGGAAACAATTGGTTTCATATTCTCGATTGGCTCAATTGGATCCATTTTAGGTGCCATATTATATCAATATCGTTTAAAGACTCATCCTTTCCGAGCTCTACTATTTTGGGCTCAATTATTATTAGCCTTATCTGGAATGTTGGATCTTGTCTTTGTACTAAGACTTAACCAAAAACTAGGACTACCCGATTATTTATTTGCAGTTATTGATGAAAGCGTCCTTCAATTGGTTGGACGTTTGAAATGGACGCCACTTCTCGTCTTATCCGCACAACTTTGTCCACCTGGCATCGAAGGGACATTCTTTGCTTTACTCATGTCAATTGACAATTTCGGCCTTATGTCCTCAACATGGTTAGGTGGCTTACTTCTTCATGTCTTGAATGTCACAAGGACACAATTTGACAATTTATGGCTAGCTATTTTGATCAGAAATATCTTGAGGATCACACCTCTTTGTTTTCTGTTTTTGGTGCCTAAAAGTGGGCCCGATTCGTCTGGATTTTCTTCTATAGAGGTATTGAGTGTTTTAGAAGATAATGAATCTCGTATAGAAATATCAAGTATAATAGAAGATAGTGAATTGTCAAAACCTGAACAGGTGGAACTCACACCGCTCGTTAGTAGTGTTGGTTGAAATAACGTTTCAATGAGCTCTTCGGGTTCGAAAGGACTAAAAAACATATATTCTTTGTTGTTACACTTATTTAGAATATAAAGATTGATTCAGTTGGATATAAAAAGAAGAATGATTGGGTCACAAGTGAATTTTTTTATATCTGTTTACTGAGAAGACGGAAGAAACCAGAGTTTGGAGACAATTTTAGTGGCAGGAAACTTGGCTTAGTTTTATATTTCACGAGAATTTGCATTTGTTAAAAATGTTCTGAAAATACAAATATGTGGACTATTCATTAATTTTCTTTGTGACAACTCAAATGATGGTATGTATGTATATATATGATATACTCCATGATTCTTTTCACAGTATTGGCTGTTTTAATGAAGATTGAAAAAGGAAAGTTTTTCATTTCTTTATGGCAGATGTTGAAGTGTTTACAATCCCATGTATTGGAGAATGTTATTATTTAGCCTACTGCAAATTATTCATTTTCAAGTTTTTGGCTTTACTCAAAACAGCTTATTTATTCATATACCTATATATACAACTATACAAGTGATGTATTTGTAGCTAAAGATTATTCATGATTAGGGAGTCGCCATTTAATGAACTTGGAGCTCGAATTTGGCTCGTTTTGAGTGATATATTAAGCTTGAGCTCGACTCGTTTAACATTATACAAGTATGAGCTAAGCTTATTTACTATTCAACACATTTGTTTTCTGATTCATTCAAGCCCTCAGAGGCGGAGCTAGTAGGGATGCTTAGGGGTGTTCAGCACCCTAAATGCAATTGTATATTTAGTATTTAATTATATGTATTGTTGAAATTTTGGATGGAGAATGGTGATATCAAATTAGGGTTTCAAGTAGTTGCATGTGAAATTTAGGGAAAGGAATAGAATGAAGTAACGAATTCCATAAACCTTTTGAAAATGGTGATTAAACATCTATGACCCTTCAAGCCTTACTCCCTATACTTTGTAATGTTTTAGTAATACATTGTTAAATTTAAAATTTAAATATCAAATATGTAAATGAATATATACGATTATCAAATATATGTACTACCTTAGTAATTATTGTTAAATTTAAAAGTTAAATTTAAACGTCTTTTCCTCTTGTATTTCTTAAATAAAAACATCATAATAAATGGGTTATTTTTACATTTATGAATGTTGTTAAATATAGATTGCTATTTTTTTTTCTTCCTAAAGTAATGTTAATGTTGTGATGCAAAATGAGAAAATATATTGACTTAGAGCATAACTTTAGCAAATTTTGAAAGACTTTACCAAAAGTTATGTTTTATTAGAACTATGGTGGATCGATTGGATATCCATTCGAGCGAGTGATCATTGTTGTCCGTAATTACAACTTGAGCGTTTTTCAAATTATTTTGTTGAATCTCAATTTTTGTATATGGCATCTTTAACTCGAAATCCTGACTTCACCTCTGCAAGCCCTCCTTGTTAAATTACATTACGAGAATGACATTTTCTCACCGCCAAAGCAATTTCAAACAAACAATTAAAAGAACATTAAATTTTGACAAAATTGCCAAAATCATCCTTGTGTTTGTGTGTTTTTCCCCAAATCATCCCTATATTCAGAAAACTGCATAAGACATCCTTAAAAGCCAAATTATATCCCAAATAAGTCCCTGTGTTAACGTTCTACCTATTTTAGTGAAGACAATGAACCCCAAACCTAACTGTGAAACCACAATATATAACCTTACCATACCTAAGTTGATTGTAAAGTGGTTCTTCCACAGTTTCATCCAAAAGATCAACCAGAGCTTTTGATTTCACCCAATTCGAACCAACTTATGGTTCAATTGGATAATAAAGCTGTGAAGAAATATGAAATTCAAATGGCACCATGGTATGATGATAGCTTCAATAAATATATAATTATGAAGACTAAGAAGAGAGATATTTAATTACCTCGACCAGGTCGAGTTCGTGTCAATTTTATTCTTTACTGCGACATCTCTAACAAGGTCGGCACTAGAGGGAAGAGATAACATGATCTCTTTATGTCTCATTTCAGATGGAAGAGGCTTTACCCGTAAATAGTTTTTGAAAATATTAGAAATATTTTGAACTTCATCTTCAAATAGATTTCCATGGCAAAGCCCCTCAATATACAACTGCAAAGAGTAGTTATATCTTTGGTTTATTTATGTTTTATCTCTAGTGGGCCAGGTAAAGTGCTATATAAATTTGATAACTAGCTTACAACACGAGCCTTAGACTAACTATGAGTTTTAAAAGACATTAACACAGGGACTTATTTGGGACACAATTTGGCTTTTAAGAATGTATTTTGCAGTTTTCTGAATACAAGGGTGATTTGGGCAAAAACGCACAAATACAGGGACGATTTTAACAAATTTGTCTTAAATTTTTATGAAATTTATACATAAGTTTAGATTTATCTATTTTTTCTTTTTTCTTTTGAAAAAATAAAATAAAATACAAAGATACATAACTATACGGCCCATTGGACCCATTGGGCCCATTTAGCAACCTGCTCTTTTTGACTAAAAACAAAAAAGTAACGGCCCATTAATCCCGAATTCTAAGTGTTGAATCGCTGCCGTCGTGACGTCGTCTACCGTTGTCTGCCGGAGAATTTATACAACTCCTTCTCTGTTAATCACGATTTTGAAATTACAACTATGTAATGCACATTGAGTCATTGTTAACAAGTTAAGAAAATGAAAAATAGAAAAATTAGGGTTTGGTGGCCTGCTCATATTTCCCCTAAATCTCAACCACGCTCTTCCGCTTTCTTGTTCGGTTGGTTCATTTCATCATCATCATCATCATCATCATCATCATCATCATCATCATCATCATCATCATCTACATCTGCTCCCTTAGAAGTTATCGTAGCATTTTCAGTCGATGAAGCTCATTTTTCTTCTATCGGATCTGATATTGAGGTATATAAACATAATTATGTAGAATAAATAATTATGATAATGTCATATAAAACCTACAAATGTTATTATGTTCGACGATTGGGATAAACTGTATAATGGCGTTTTTATGTTTAGTTAATGGTTATTGATTCATTTCTGATTGGACATGAGATGGGGAATTAGGGTTAGGAGACTGTATATTGATTATAATACATAGTGTTTTATTCAAAATTGGGTTTTTGTTGATGTACTACAACGGTATTGTATCGTTGAGGTAGTAGCCTGGTACGTTGATTAACTGAATGAATAACTATGCTAAACTGCTCTAAATTCGAATTCAGACCCAATTTCAGATGGATGAATAATATGTTTATACTCTGTAAAGCTTAAAGTGCTCTTAAACATGCTAGTTGTTTGCCAAGATTATGTTTAGACTAATATTCTATTTCTATTCTTCTTGATAAGGGGATACTTCACAAGATAAACAAAAGACTGCCTACATCTTTACAAAATAGATGTGTGCTATCTATGCTCGGTTTTTGCGCAGCAGACTCTTCTAGCAATGGCGACTTGCATTTGCATAGCGAAGCATCAGAAGAAACTAACCAACACAATCACTTTCTTGAACAGTATAGACGGTATACAAAAAGTGATCTGGTCCAGCTTGTTTACGGTACTTATATCTACTCCAGTAAAAAAATTGGGTGGATTCCTAAGTTGCATTTTGTGCATTGGGATGATCAATCTGTTTCCCATCTTGATCTCCACGTATGTAAGTCAGAAAAACCTTAACACCATATACTGCATAATCATTCATGCTTATCACTATATATTGATAGTTACTATTATTTGTTATATGTTCTGAATCAGATAGTAATCTATGGAACACCTAAATTTGGTTGTCACCATTTCTCATTGGGTTCCCAAAATTCTTCTGTGCATGCTAAAACAAATTCAAGAAAACCCAAGTGGGTAGAAGAGCTAAGCCAGAAGAAATCTTCTATGGATTTGGTAAATACAATATCTATCAGTTTGTTGTATTTTCTGCATGTTTTTTTCTTTTCATATTTGCCTAACCTTTCGGGTGTTGGCTGGATTGTGAGTACAGGATACCGTTATTCTTGCCACCAATTGTGCTGCTGCTGCCACCTCATTATTTGAAGAACGACTGATGCCTGACAGACCTGTAGGCCGGTTTCATAATTTTTGCATGTAATCTCTTTGCTTTCGTGTCACCCTTTCCCATAGCTGGCAACCTTTATATATTTATGCTAACTTTTAGGCAATTGCTGTATTGTTTTCTAGGTTTATCACATTTGTATGGCAACTGTTGGCAGTTTGTGTTGCTTCAGTTTCCACATGTGTATTTATAGTTCTCCAGCTACTGCATTTGTTTTTCATATATGGATCAGAATCTGGCATTTATATCACACTGGAAAGCTTATTCATTCACACCTGGAGAAACGTTCGTTTCCGATGTTGTCAAATTCTCTACTGGCCAATCTTCCTTCACAATGATGATTCCAGGTAACAAATTTCTTGAATCGAAAAGTGAAAATAGTTTATATTTTATCAAAATAAGTGTTTTCTACTGAATATGGTGTCGTGCTTGTGATGAAGTGGCAATTCTTCTCACCATTTTGGCTTTTCACTTTAGCCCTATATGAAGGCAGGTTGAAACATGGCCCACAAATACTCTCTCTGTTATCATCCCTAAGTTTGTCTTATGTTGTGGTTTCGTTTAAAAAAATCCACACTTTTTTACAATGAGAGAATGGTTTTGATATAAAAGTTACAGATTTCCATTATGATTATTTTTCATGTGAACCAAAGTTTTGTGCTCATTACATGTATATTATTGTTTTGAAAGGTCTGAATCTAGTGTGGAGTTTGCAGAGAAATCTGCACAATACAAACATTCCATGTGGCTGAGTGTAGTTATCGATGTGCTCTTGGGTAACCTGTTTGGCCTTGCAATGCTAATATATGCAGATTCTGCTTGTTTATGGATTCTGAATATCACTAGTGATATTACAAACAACTGGTGGCTCATAAGTTGTGCACGGTTAATGAAAAACCCTGCTGGTTTCAAGCTGAACACTGAACTTGCTGGAGTTCTTGGCACTCTTTCCCTTAACACAATTCAAATTTGGTCCACATTATGGGGCTCTATGCGTTTTCTGTTCATTTATTTCATGAAAGGAGTAGCTTTATCTGGGATTCTTTTTGGTTTAACAATCCCTTCTGCTTTAATCGTTGATGTGATTAATATTTCAACATCACATATTGCAACTCTTCAGTGGTTAATATCCCTCCTTTATTCAAGACAAATACAAGCAACAACAGCATTGTGGCGTCTTTTCAGGTATTTTATTAAAAAATATACCAATAAAGGTTATAACTTTTAACTTCTTTGATTTTTTTAGACAAGATTACGCCATTGGTCTTTAATGTTCGCTCAAAGTTTTGATGGATGGATCTAAAGTATTTTTTTGACGTGGATGACCCTAATGTTTCAAATTGTTGCGTCGTTGGTTCCTGAAGGTAACAGGCGTTAGTTCTTCATCGTTAGTTTTCATCACGTGAGGTGCACACGAGGGCGGGTTAAAATGGATTTAACCCTGTTCATTCATTTGTAACCCTAATTTGTAAAAAGACTAAACAACCCTAATGTGCATCTCACGTGATGCACACTAACGGTGAGTAATTAACGTGTGTTACCTTCAGGGACCAGCGACGCAACAATTTGAAACATTAGGGTCATCCATCGTAGGTTGATCCTCGAAACTTTGAGCTAACATTAAGGACCAATGATGTAATTTTGTCTATATCCTTTTTTCATTTATTGGTTTATTGTTTATGCAGAGGTCAAAAATGGAACCCTCTTCGAGAGAGGTTAGATAGCTATGATTACACAGTGGAACAACACATTGTTGGCTCTCTTTTGTTTACTCCACTTTTGCTTCTGTTACCTACAACTTCAGCTTTCTATATGTCTTTCACCATTATGAATATGACCATCGGATCTATATGTATGATTATTGAGGTTGCCATTTCTGTAATCCATGCTACACCATACACCAAAATTTTCATTTGGTTGCTGAGGCCTAGTAGATTTCCATGTGGAATTTGGTTTGAGATATTGAATATTGAAAGTCATGATATGAAGGTGAAACTAGAAAGTATCGATTTAAGGGCTCGTAGATCTGATCTGCTGGTGTCATATCTACATAGTTATTCGTATACTTTAGGTAATTCTTAATGATTTTTTCTTTGCTTCATTTCGAGTATAATCTTTATGTTTCTAGTTTCAAGTGGCTAATAAATCAGACATACTTGATGCTAGTTTTTTACTTTAAAGTTTGCATTGTGCATTTGCTTTGAATGTGTAGGCCTCGTTTGCTTATACCTATTCATTTACAACTTTACTTTCTATGTGTTGCATATGCATAAGGGTCCTGTTAGTTGATATATGTTAACTTATCAGGAATATCAGGAATGAGTAAGCATCATGGCCCATTGGCATAACTGTTTGTATTAGAATTTATGTTATGGAATTAGATAATCAGCAAGTGTGCATGAAAAGAACTTACATGAATATCTTTACTCAGGAGAATTGGTGGGGCCACACTATAGATACCTAGGTTCTGCTGTTTCCAGATCATCAATTGGTTCATCGGTTTATGGAGTTTTCAGTGGAAAAAGGTACGGATTTACTCTCTCTCTCTCATAGTTATGTTTACTTAAGTATGGGTCAACTAAGGTTGTGCTTTTCCCAAGTATGGGTCAACTAAGGTTGTGCTTTTCCCTAACAGGTCCAGTGGGTCAAAAATTCGCCCAAAGTGTAGTTAACATTAAAATTATGTCATTTTTTTGTAGTTATACGCACCACTAATCTATTAAGATTTTACATGTTTTGACTATTCGCTCAACCTGGCAAGCCCCCACTTTTGTCTCCTTTTAAGGCTTTGATTGAAACTGAATAAATGTAATTAAGCAAAAAGGAAGTAAAAGGGCAGAATTGTAAAATGACGAAAATACCCTTTGGACAGAATTATATTATAATATAATGTATTTTAATTACTTGTGCAGTTTGTCTTCTCCACTGTACAACCTTACATTTTCTCCCGTTGCGGGTCTCCCTTCAAAAATGCCATGGATGTCCATCCCATTCAAGGAATATTGGATCCTTTGCCATGATGCTGTTTTTGAATGTAACCCCCTACCAAAGCACGTAAGATGTTGATTTCATTTAACCTAGCTCATTCCTTCGATCTGGTTACCCTCGTAGTTTGTGATATTCTTAAGATTTTTGGCTACGATGGAGATTTAGAAGTAGAGGATAGTTCATTTGTTAATGCTAATTAGGTTTTACTTTATCAATTTAGTTCAAGTTTGCTGTGTATACATGTATATCTGATGAAATTTTGCTGGGTCTTGGCTGGATGTCCCATTGTCCAGATATGTCTGAACTTGTTCATGTTACTACCATGTGAGATGTTAAAATTTTGAAGACTTTAAGATGAATATAAACTCCCTGAAGTTACGAAACTAAGTTTTCTATTGTTAGCAAATGCTTAACATATACTCCGTAAATAAGTTGATACTAAAAACTTTTCCTTTTTAGTTACCTTTATCAAATTATTTCTTTAACAACAAATTTACAATTATTAAGGATTGTTTTAATATGAGATATACACAATTGCCAACCATATTGGTTTTGCAGATACCATAAATCAAGATACCGTAGCTTACAATATTTGGAAGTCTTGTGTTGTTAGTTCAGTTGGGGTCGGGGTATGCAACTGCGAGAGATGATCGCGTGTATAGTTTAGTCTCTCGAGTGATCCAAACTGCTGTAAAAAAAAAAAAAAAAACCGTATTTGAAGGCATTTTGTCCTCAACCATCTTACCATTGTCCACGTGAATTTTACAAAATTGCAATACGTAACATTTATTATTCTCTTATAACAATCTTATTGATTGATTCATTAATATTGATATTGATATTGGATGCGCAACATTTGATTTTCATTTTTTTTTAAAATTTTTTTTTACCGATTTGTCGTCCCTTGTATATTTACTATTTTGTGATTTGAGACCATTGGTTTTTGTAAACTATACACTAACTGTTCTTATCTTTTTAAAACTACACTAATCGTTCATGACTTACTTAAAAGTGCACGTTGATTCTCTCCTCCTTTAACAAGGGTACAAATTTTAGTGATAGTCCCTCCATCAGCGAGTTCTAAAAGTGTTGGTCAAAAGTCACTCCTACTGGTTACTAACATGCTAACAAGTGAAGATGACGGTCACGTTTATATAATTTAGTGCCGGAAATTGCAATTGCAAGATGTAACTAAAATAAAAAATAAACCCATACAAATACCACATCACCATTCAACTATGAGTTTTAGTGGTTCTTGCATTTCAATTACAAATTTCACGACAACGTAAACATTGTTTGAATAACAGAAACCGCGGGAAAAGCTTCTTCAGTTGCAAATTTCATCAAATGATTTGAACACCATGCTTACAAGTAGCAACAATCCCCACCGATCTCTCTACCAATATCTCATCCGTGCAGGCCACCGGATCAAACCCCTTCAACAAACGCACGCTCAAATCATCATCTCCGGCAAAACAACCTCCCTCCCTCTCCTCACCAAACTCATCACATCCGCTTGCGCTGCTGACGCAATCGTCTACACGCGTCGTCTCCTCTTCTCAATCTCTAATCCTGATTCATTCCTCTTCAGTTCCCTTATCAAAACATCCACCAAACATAACCACCCTGTTGATTCACTCGTGTTTTATCAATACATGTTGGTTTGTAATGTAGAGCCGTCGAGTCATGCCTTTACGGCTGTGATTAAGGCGTGTGGGAATATATCAGCTAAACGAATAGGAAAGATTGTTCATTGTCACGTTTTGGTTAACGGGTATGGGTCTGATCGGTTTGTTCAAGCAGCGTTGGTTAGTTTTTATGCCAAGTGTAACGAGTTAAAAGTTGCACGAGAAGTGTTTGATGAAATGCCGCAGAGAAGTCTGGTGGCGTGGAATTCGATGATCGCTGGGTATGAGCAGAATGGACTTGCTGACGATGCTATTCGGTTGTTTTGTATGATGCGGGAGGACGGTTTTCAGTTTGATTCGGTGACGTTGGTGAGTGTGTTATCTGCTTGTTCTCAGGTGGGAGCGCTTGGTTTGGGTTGTTGGATTCATAACTATATTAACTGTAACAAATTACTTGTGGACCCTACAATTGCTACATCGTTGATTAGTATGTACGGTAGGTGTGGAGATGTAACGAAAGCAAGACAAGTTTTTGATTCTTTGAGTCGAAAAAATGTTATAACTTGGACCGCCATGATATCTAGTTATGGAATGCACGGTTATGGGAATAAAGCAATGGAAATATTTCGTCTTATGAAACTTCATGGGCCCACTCCTAATAGTGTGACGTTCATCGCTATATTATCAGCGTGTGCACATTCTGGACTAGTATCAGAAGGCCGATTAGTTTACACTAGCATGATTAAAGATTATGGAATTATACCTAAAATGGAGCATCATGTTTGTATGGTTGATATGTTTGGACGTGGTGGGCTACTAAACGAGGCATACCAACATATTCAAGATATGAAATTGGTCAAACCCGGGTCAGCTGTTTGGACAGCGATGCTTGGAGCTTGTAAAATGCATAAAAATGTCGATCTTGGTGTTATAGCAGCCAACAATCTTTTAGCTATCGAGCCACAACATCCTGGTCATTATGTTTTACTCTCGAATATATACGCAATGGCAGGCAAAATGGACCAAGTAGAAATGGTTAGGGATGTAATGATACAAAAGGGGTTAAAGAAACCAGTTGGATATGCAACTATTGAAGTTGATCAAAAGACCTATTTGTTTAGTATGGGTGACAAATCTCACCCTGAAAGTACTACAATTTACAGGTTTTTGGACGACTTAATGAAAAAGTGCAGGGCGATAGGTTATACACCGGCATCTGAATCTGTAATGCACGAGTTAGAAGAGGAAGAAAGGGTGCATGCGCTTAGGTACCATAGCGAGAAGCTCGCCCTAGCATTTGGGCTTATGAAAACGGAACAAAATTCAATTATAAGGATTGTTAAAAACCTTCGTGTATGCGAAGATTGTCACGTAGCGTTCAAGTTCATTTCTTTAGTGACGAAACGGAAGATTATTGTTCGTGATAAGCTTCGTTTTCATCATTTTGATGATGGAGCTTGTTCATGTTTGGACTATTGGTGATATAATTGATCTAGTATCATGTTCGGTTGCATAGTCCTGTATATAAAGCAAAACGACATGTAGTCTAAATGTTAGTATTATTAAACATAAACATACAACAAATTTGAGTGTGAAAAATGAACCAGCTTTATCACTTGAATCTCACAACTAATCAATTTTAATAACTAGAGAACAAACAATGAAAGATAAACTGTAAAAATCGTCTTCGCGCGGTAGCTACCTTTTTCCCAACTAGTAAATTTCATCATCAGGAATATCGGGATTCAAAAACTTTTCGGGATCTTTGGTAATTGCATCGTAACTTAAAGTAGATTTAACTCGATCCGGGACAGGCTCAAGTGGGATAATGCTATCTTGATCAATAACATTATCAATTATCCCGTATTCAACTGCTTCAATAGGAGACATGTAACGATCTCTATCGATGTCTTTCTGAACTTGTTCATAAGAACGGCCAGTGGATTCGGCTAATATTTTGGTCACGTTATCTTTGTTATGCATCATTTCACGAGCTTGAATTTCAACGTCTATTGCTTGCCCACTCGCACCTCCAAGTGGTTGGTGGATCATTATTCTTGTGTTAGGCATTGCAAGACGTTTTCCTTTTGTTCCACCACCGAGAATTAGTGAAGCTGTTGATGCTGATATCCCTAGTGCAATTGTTGACACGTCAGCACGCACTAGCTTCAAGACGTCGTAGATAGCCATTGAAGAGCTGTTTGACAAAATACAATGAAATTAAACTTATAATCTAAAATGAAATGTGATCAAGAGTATTATCGAGGATCATAGCTCGAGTACCAAATTAGGACGATAGGTTTAGCCAATTGCTTACTCTCCGAATAAACGTGCAAACCAGATCAGGATTGTGCGGGGGTGGTAAACAATTGGTCAATAATTGCTCTGTTGATAAGGAATTAACGGTGACATGGTAAATTTTGATTAGGATTGATCTGAGTTTGTGAAGCTTAATTTGTGAGGCTAAATCTGAGATATGAATGTATGACTTGCAAACAGGTCTGGTTGGGCCGGTTTTGGGTTGAAATGGGTCATGGGTCAAACGGGTAAAAATTTTAAACGGGTCCAAATGGGTCAAACCAGGTAACGGGTCAAATGGGTCCAAACGGGTCATGTACTTTTACGTTGCTTTTTTACATTTATTATATTATTTTAGTATATACAGATATACATACATGTATGTATATACACATATGTATATGTATGTATATATATAGGGGTAGGATCATATGTGCATGTTATCATTTATTTCTCACGATGCATGTATGTATGTATATAAGACGTTTGAACGCTCGAAGAAATAAATGATAACATGCATCATGAGTAATGTTTTAATTAGAGTTTTTTTTAAGGGTTTAGAAATTAAGACCCGGCAGTGCATATATGTATATACATATATGCATGTTATCATTTACTTCTTCAAGCGTTTTCCCGCCAAATTATTAACATTCATCACATAATGTCTTTTTTAGATGTTCATATTTTCATGCGATCTTAATGTTTGAGAAAAAAATTCAAAAAAACAGAAAAAAAAAATAAAATTACTTCCCCCTTCCAAAAAAAAATGTTTCCCTCTCGATTAAATCTATATATAATGATATAACCGTGAGTGCTTTTGGCAGATGAAACTTTAATTGCTCGACCCAGTTGACCCATTCACAAGACCCATTAGACCTATGCCTATTTATTAAGCTTTAGGTATCGATACCCATTAAACCCGTTCATTTATACAGTATTTTGTATAGGACCTTATGGTTGGAGGGGAACTCATTGGACCTTTTTAAGCTTTGGTTTACATTGTTGGGCCCAATTTTTCTCGAAACCTATTTTACCTGAAAGTTTGACCCAAATTTGAGAGTATGGGTCTCAATTGCCAGGTATAGATATGATGTAAAGTTTATGTTGAGTGAAAAAGATCCCAAATGAGATATTAATAAAAGAGTGTGTGTTTCATGTGCGTAATAAAGGTGGCACACACACTCCCCTATGTGCACACTGGCAATAAATGATTTGGAAATTATGTGACACGTTTTCGAACTGCGTGTCGAATGCCCGTGGTGGAAGACTTATGTATGATACTGCCTAATACTTCTCGTTTCTTGTCAATTATCTGGGTAGCAAGCTGGAAGACAGAATACGATACTGTAAAGTACTTGTCCTTTTAACGATAATCCTTTCATACTCTATTGTGCAGACGTGATCTCCTTGTCATATCCTATCCAGAATACAGAAATGAGCAAAATATTTAATAAATTAGATGTGATTAGTAAGGCGTGTATGTATCATTATTTAGGAATTAGTTGCTCCCTTACAAAGATATTTAAGGGTGTCACCAACAATTTGTTGGTTTCCACAAAGATAGCAAGTAAAACTATTTCAGCGTATCCAACGTCGTGAAGCTCTTGCATAACATTTTAGTAGTCGGTATTCACTAGTGTGGATGTCAACTACCAAAGTTTTAATCCAGGTGTTAGCCTCACACAAGTCTAGTATGAGAGAATGGTTGCTTATCATTGTGTGCGTTGATTTTCTCGAGTTCCATGTGTTTTTTAAAAATTTTAAGGTTACATCATAGGTTTTTTGCTCTAGGTTTTATTAGAGATTTTTCTTTGCTTTAATCAAATAAATCTATGAGCAAAAAGGCACCTATAAAACATATGAAAAAAATCTGAAAAAACATTATGAATCCAAGAAAATCAACACACAATGATAAGAAATCATGCTCTCCAACTAGACTTGTATTAGGGTCAGCATCCGGATTAGCACTTCGGGAGTTAACATCCACTCCACACTAAAGAATACTACATACCTTAATGTTGTGCAAGAGTTTCATGACGTCAAATATGCTAACATAGCTTTGTTGGCTATCTTCGTGAGTAACCAAAAAAAATGTTGTGACACCATTTAAAATCTATGTAAGGTTGCAACTATTTCCCTAATAATCATACGCCCTACGAATCACATCTAATTCTTCAAATATTTTGTCCATTTTCCGTATATGACAAGAAGATCATGCCGCTAAATAAAGTATTAAACGATTATCAACAAAAGAACAAGTTATTAAGTATTTGACAGTGTCGTATCCCGTCTTCCGGCTCGCTACCCAGATAACAGACAAGATTTGAGAAGTAGTAGGAAGTATCATATGTAAGCCCCTCATCACGAGCATTTGACAAGCAATCCGGAAACGTGTCATATAAGCCCCAAATCATCTGCAAGTGTGTACATATAAGGGAGCGTGGGTTCCAAGTAAGCCCCCTTTAGCTCCGATTTTTTTTGTAGAGTCGGAGAGTTTGTTATGCATATGAACATCATGTGTGACGTAGTACAACTCATATAACAAACTCTCTCCTATAAATAGATACCAATATCTAGTCATTTGGAATCTTTTTCACTCAACATAAACTTACATGCAGAAATCATCTCTCAGATTAAAGTTCACAAACTCAATTCAAATTCTGATCAATCATAATCGGAATTTACCATCTCACCGTTAATTCCTCACCAACAGAGCAATTAACAGCCAATTGTTTACTACCCTCGCGGATACAAATCCCGACCGGGTTTTACACGTTTATCGGAGAGTAAACAATTAGCTAAACCTACTTTCCTAATTTACCCCTAATTTTAAACTCAAGCTATTATCCTCGATAATACGCTTATACGCTTGATCACCATGCTGACTATATATGTATTTCAAAACTGCATGTATAAACTAACAAATGTAAGCAGTAAAACAATCATTATCACATTTATTGTTAACTGCTGCAAATCAAAATGATAATGCAAAAATGTTAGGTGACTTGCACACTCCTAGTATTTAGTTGGCACAGTGTTCCTCAAAGCCATTAAGTTACACATTAACATAAAATTTGGACCATATAACTTTATCAGCATCCATGAGATGATGTCAATTGATTAATGACCGAACAGAATCTCAATGACCTACCATTATATAAGCTTCATTTGTAATTGGCTTACTTAAGATAGCCAAGTAGACCTATAGAAGCCAAGCAGTAGCCATGAAATACGGGACGTTGTAGCTTCTACTCAGTCTAGGCGGCACTGGCGAAGCTTGAACAATTTTGTTGGGACTTGTTTTATCGAGATCAAATGTGAAATGATTTTTATGTGTAATGTAATTTTTTAGTTTGTTAAAAAAAGCATTATGTATCTATACAACAACAACAACAAGTCAACAACAATACCCAATCCCGCACATGCGAAGTATGGGGGAGGTGCGATGTAGACAATCCTCCCTCTCTCTACTCCAGGTAGAGAGATTGCTTCCGTGAGGACCTCCGGCCAAAAAATAAATGATAAAAAAATAAAAAGTAATGATAAATAAAAAATAAAATAAGTAAATAAATAAATAAAAATAAAGAATAATAGAAATAGAAATGATACGCCATGGAAATGGTAGAATAAAATTTTCATGGGTTTTAAAGCCTGTCAGAAATTCAATTTAAGCTCCAAGCGGTAGTCAAGTCGCAACTAAATCGACGCTTGCTGTTGGCTAAATTAATAGAGCCAACATATATGTATCCATCTATTAAAAATATTAAATAATAAACTATACGGTACTATAAATAAAATCTTAAAACTAAGTTCGATAATTTTAATTCAACTATTTAATATATTTATATAATATATTGAAATTTGCATAAGCAATGAGATCAATAACAATCAAATTATAATAATCTCGGACGGGAGTCAACCATAAAAGTGAAAATTGTAACCCTTTGAGTTGCGAGTGTTTAAAATTTTGTATCAACTAAATATGTGTCCATATGAAAGAGATATGACCAAAACTGTAGCTCGTAAATTATGCAAGTCTTCACCATTTTTGGTCATATCACCTTCATAAAAACTCCGATTTAGTTGATTCAAATGCCCAAACATTCGTAACTCAGAAGGGTACAAATCTCACTACTTACCCAATTTTTTGACGGGCGAGAGCCCCTCCATGCCCTTTAAAAGATTCTCCCTAGTTAGGCGAGGACTAGTCGAAGAGTAGTCAGATTGGGATTTATCATGTATAGATATTAAATACATTTAAAAGCATAAACATAAAAATTCAAATACTTCACACCAAATAAATACTGTAGTAGTTATTTGCTTCATGCTTCTGATTGGCCCAATAAGGATTTTCACAACATAAAACCATATTTCTAAAGAAAAATTAGAAGGTTGACCAATTTTAACCAGTTTGGCCGAGTTTTGTCAGATTTTGAATTTTCACCGTTGATCGACTAGCCAGTTCTGATTGTATGATGGGCACATCAGACAACTCCCGATAATCGATTACTTTCCAGCTAATCGGCTGGCTAGGACGATTTTTACAAGAACGCTTATATGTTCTTACAAGTCGGTGACCGCCACTTTGTAGCATTTCTGTTTCAGAAATTGCCAAAGGCATGAAAGGAAAATCTGCAGGTAACACTTAAGGTCCTATGAAAAGACAGAATTATTTTCTAACTCCCAGTTAAATTACCAAATTTGGACAAACCAAACCAATTAAGCACTCGAGCAAGTTCGCTCTTAATGCATATTCTGCATATTTATTTGGTCTTTCTTCTCAACCCACAACGCAACAAAGAAAATTCTCGAATAAAGTGCATGCACCTCGACAAGAATATTAACAAAATCCAAACCCTAAGTACAAAATTACATAAGATGTATAGTAAACTGGAGTTCAGAGAAAATATAATATTGAGGAAAGCAGAAAAATTTCATGATTTCAAGAAATAATAAAGCAGGTGTTAATTTACTTGATCCTAAAGTAATTTGCAGATTTCCTACACTGT
Source organism: Rutidosis leptorrhynchoides (assembly GCF_046630445.1). Lineage (NCBI taxonomy): Eukaryota > Viridiplantae > Streptophyta > Magnoliopsida > Asterales > Asteraceae > Rutidosis > Rutidosis leptorrhynchoides. The sequence goes on from NC_092337.1 coordinate 424,209,710, forward strand.
AAGGGTGTAAATCAAAGTCCCACATCGGTCATGGGATAAAATAAATGTATGTATATAAGTCTAAGAGGAAGTCCCTTAATCACCAATTGGTTTTAGAAAAGGATGGACTATTGGACTTATATTGCAGGACATTGTGTTTGGGCTATGCGATCCTTACCAAGTGGTATCAGAGCTAGGCTATAGCCCCGATGTGGTGGACGGCGCAGTAGGGCGCACCCCTGAGCGCACGCAGCGACGTGGCGCACCCCTCGGTCTTGAGCAGCGATGAGTGGACCCAGCTCTCGTTCGAGGGGGACCCTGGCACGATGAGTTGATCCTGGAAGCCTTGTATCGAAATCTCCCTGCCCTCCCACCAGGTTGAGAGTTCCGAGTTGGCGGCGGTAAAGGTTGGATCCAGACTATCGTTGGAGGGGAGGCCTAGATGGACTTAGGTTTGAGGGGAGGTTTGTAAGGGTGCAAACCAAAGTCCCACATCGGTCATGGGATAAAATAAATGTATGTATATAAGTCTAAGGGGATAAAATAAATGTATGTATATAAGTCTAAGGGGAAGTCCCTCTATCACCAATTGGTTTTAGAAAAAGATGGACTATTGGACTTATATTGCAGGACATTGTGTTTGGGCTATGCGATCCTTACATATACGGGTACAAGAGACTGTACACAGTTCTTATAAAAAATATAATAATGGACTGTTTTTTAATGTTCATTTTTACCAACACTTTCATATAATTATCCAACTCTTTTCAAATCTTGTTAAAGCACCAGCATGCTTCTATTACACGTAAAATAATAAACAACAAAAATACTAAATCGCACTCTAAAGCAATTATCTAGCATGGAGATACTTATTATTCGAGCTTCAAGTCCAATACCAAGGATCCCCAAACCCCCCAATTATGAATATATTTGTCAAAAGACTTGAGTAACACACCAAATAACATGAAGTGAAACATAATTAACTTGAAATTGATTATCAGGTGCAGATATGGATGAAATGGCAAGTGCTTGTGAACTGATTATCAGGGCAAGATAACTTGGTTATTTACATATTTTAATCTTATTAATCTTGGTGAATTCAAAATCACACTTCAGAGTGACATAAGTTGTTTCTTAAGAATAAGTTAAATAACATGAATAAAGCCCAAGTAAAACACATCAGCTGCAGATATATAAACAGGCCCAGATTATTTAGCAAACAATTGTATATAAAGTCACAAACTTTAATACCAAAAACTACTAATTCAATAAAAAGAAAGTACCTGAGAGAACCACCAGTAGAATTAATAAAAAGTCTGATATCTTTAGTTGGGTCTTGAGCATCTAACAAAAGCAACTGACTAATAATAGCATCAGCAACAAAATCATCAATTTGGGTTCCTAAAAACACAATCCTTTCTCTTAATAACAACCCCATGGCATCTGATTCAGCCCCTCTCATCGCCGTCGCCGGAGTTTGTGGTGAAGAAGCTGAAAATCCAAGATTTTGTTTGAAGTCAAAATTTAGGGTTTGGGAGGAGGACTGAATTGAAGATTTAATGGATTTTTGTTGGGGTGGTTGGAGACGGTGGAGAGAGAAGGATTGCGGTGGTTTTGTAGGAAGAAAGCGGCGGAGATTGGTGGTGGGATGGTAAGAAGAAGGGGTTGAGAAAGAGAGCAACTCCATTTTTTGTGTATGGAGAAATAGAGATGATAGATGGATGATAAATTGGGAAAATGATATCTATTGCCGAAGAGTGAAGACTACTACTTACTGGTGTATACTAGGCGTTGGCGCAAGTATAATTTTGTGGATATCACACCTGGGGATTGCAAAATGACCCGTACTCGACGGAAAACCGAAACCCATTATAATTGGGCTGGGTTTAACCCGAGTCCGTCGGGTCATGGGCCGGGTATGGGGATGGTTACAAAAAAAATTCCGGGTTCGGGTTCGGGTATGGTTTTTGATACAAACCCGTTTACCCGACCCGCACACCCGTAAAACCGACCCGAGGAATTTTTATAATAATTATTATGAAAAATTTTAGTATTAGTATTATATTGTTAATGTATGAAAGATTTCGCTTATTTGTTTTGAAAACGAGTATAATTTTATTTAATATAATCATATACAACAAGTTTTTGAGATATGATATTTTATATACTTTGTGTATTTGAATATTTTAGAAATTTTTCAATCAACTTTTGTATGTGATATTTTATAATACTTTAAACAAGAAGTAGTTAAGTTATTTTTTGATATTTTGATTTGGAAACTTATTGAAAAATAACTACATAATGACTAATCGGGTATACCCGTTTACCCGTGGGGAAACCCGAAACTCGATAGTATGTAAGTAAATGAGGACCCGATGGGTTTCGGGCCGGGTTTGGGGCGGGGTTTCTTAATCGGGTTCGGGTCCGAGATTACCTAAACCCGACCCAAACCCGACCCGATACCATCCCTAAATTCACACCTAATGAAAATGTTATTAGAGTACTCCCAATTACAAGTTTCCTCACTAAAATTAACCGTTACATACTTACGTCAGCGTCACGTACGCACTTTATCACTTGAACTAATCCAGGACTAGATATTACCATCCATTAAATACTTCCTTAAATAATTTGAACCCACTATATTAATTAATTAATTAAATGTACAAGTAAAAAAAAAACTAAAAGTACCACACATTTACCATACTCCTCTATCCTGAGATATGCTTCAGAAACACATGAAGGATGGCGATCGTGCCGGCGGCACCAGAGCAAGTAGCAGCACAGATTGGTGCCATTGTTGTGTTGGAGGGCGGTGGTGAGGACACCACCGTTGAGATCACTCTTAGAAAAATTATTAGGATAGAAAGAAAAAGAATCATTTTCAAAAAGAAAATTCACTAATTGAAAAAGAAAAAACTTAAGCACTATGTACAAACTTTTCACAACTATATACAAATAAATATCAATAACTAGAGTTGAACTCGCTACCGTTTGACTAGAAATATCCATCACCACCAAGTTGAACCCAAAACACTTTAGATCATGTTAGACCTATAATCCTTTTAAGCATAAATCAACTTTATGTCTAAAGTTTCTTATCATGGATTGAAGAAACTTTTATAGTTTCTCAATTGCTAGATCTTGTGACTGGCTCAATTTGAGTGCTTTGTTTGTTGTGAGCTTTTTGTAGTTTTTTGTGTTTGTTGAACTCGTTAGTCTTTGCTGTTTGTAATTTGTTCGAGTAATGATGAAGCCTCTAAATGGTTATAAAGTTCTCATCTTTTTTAACAAAAAATAAAATAAAAATGAAAACTATTAAAACATTAAAAAAATTAGTTAGCATCAAGGTGTTGATATATTAGTCGTATCCTAATCAAGGTGTTGGTATATTATGGTGACCTAACTTTCCATAGGAAAACAGGGTTCGACCCCCATGAGCTACAAAAATATTTCTCTTGAGGTTATCCGTCAATTTCATGGATCTCAGAGGTTTCAGACGTATTGCGTTCGAGCCTCACCCGGGGAGTTTTTACCACACGCAATACACGTACGAATTCGCTCGGGGGTATCCTCCTAAGAGGCGGTAAAACTGTAATGATCGTCTCAAAAAATGGTCGAGTCGGTGGATTCCGACATCGCATACGGACCCCCGCTATTGGCTTCTAACCACCGATAAAAAATTTTAATTATTTAAAGAGTTATTAGCAATTTAGTATCATGAGTTGATTGATTAGGTGGACATGCTTAAACTTAAGCATTTATGTGGTGAAATTCTTATTACTCTACATTACTTTACATGTTAATTAGACATAACGATCATTGCACAAAAGAGAAACGAACCATCCTAACTTTTTCCAGTTTTAGCAACAAACTTCAAAAGTAAACACGCATAAAGTTAAGCTTTTGTTTTCTTATTGGTACAAACAAAACTTGGTTTGCATCAGACGTAGATGCGTGATGCTGGTTATTGATCATGAAGATGTTAACTTTGATTGTGTTTTAATACTAGTCAAGTATCAGTAAACATGATGATTAACAGTCTCAGGAAGCAATATTTGTTTAAGAAAAAGTGTTAATTGTATTTCAGCATGCGTGTAGTAGTAAAAGATTCATAAAATAGTCTGAAACCAACAGAAAAGGACCTGGCTTGACCATGTCCATTAAACATGAAATTCCCCAGTGATACAAATAACTAATCAAATTAAGCTTCTAAAACTTCATTTTTCGCAACTGATTAAAAGGTATCTGCAGATTTTGGAAGGAAAAGACCACACAACAAACGCTCATTCAGACCCAAAACCTACAAGTAGTTCCATAACAGATAACGGTCTTTTAGCTCCCAGCAACTGGTGGAACTGTTGACGGTTTTGCATCCTCAGCTTTCTCATGTTCTTTGTTAAGCATCTGAATACATTCAGCATCACAGTCAGACATCAATTAGTCAAATTTCACTTTTTTCACATGTGTCTCGATTCATTTCAGGTTTTTAAATCAGATTTAAAGCGACAACAATTTTTGGTACTCGGTTCATTCTTAAGTTACCTTGTTGTTGATCAAGTTGTGAAGAGCAATCACACTTCTGATCAGAGAGGAAAGGTAGATAACAAGCATCTGATCATTTGTTTTCACTGCAACATTCATAAGCAAACGACAAATTAAGTGTACAGTAAAAAAGGCAGGTGTAAGAACCATGCATAGTAGCTTCCTCCGTACATACCTGCAAATGCTTTAATCAAATCAGCCACATTAAGATTTGGTAGAAGGTTGAACACATCCTGCAAATTTTGATCCAAAATACAATATAAATGAAAATGAAATAGGTTTTAAGTAGAAAGATGACTTAATAATTTGTTCAATTAATTTAAACATGCTATAACATAAAACATATATGTGCATTACCTGTAGGTGGTACAATATTTCGTGATTTAATGGAAGTTTTCCATCTATGACAAGGTCAAGATAACCACGTATCTCCTTCAGTCGGGCATCTAGACCTTTCAATGCTGCCAGCTTTCCAGTTACCTGTATATTATCAAACATAACTCATCTTAATAAAACTTCATTATTAAAAAAAAAAAAAATAAAAGAAAATAACAGAAGACACTATCCGGGCTCAACGTGTTAAATCACTAAACCAAAATAAGGAAAGAAAAGAGAAGGAGAACCTCAGTTGCAAGGGTACTAATGGTTGTATCCTTCACATCCCTCAACAAGTGCTCCACCCCTGTTTAAAAATCAAGAACAAAAAATATAAATTGTTCGACCAAATTAAGACACACGCATCTCAATCATTTTTAAACGGGTGGATCATCAGTGAAGTTTTACCAATTTCTTCCACTTCGTGCGCAGCAATTTCTGATGGCACGTGAACAAAAACCTTTTGGCTCTTCTGAGTAGCATTCTGCAAGGTAAGCCAGTATTAGTTACTTCTATATCCAAATAGATAGATATTATGTAACTAAGGAAGTTATTATGTAAAAATGATGGTTGCTTTTGAGATATAGCAAGTACTAGGGTAATTACTATATGTGTTTGCAAGTACACAAAATGAATGTTATTAATCATACCTCTTTAACCTCTTCGATAGCATAGTAAGCTTTGGTGGGTATACCCAATTCCTTCGGTTGAACATCTATTATCACCAATACAGGGTTTGGAACATAGCTGCAGTAGCAAATATCATAAGTTGGTATATAACCAACACAATAATTAAAAGAGCCACATACGAACCAACCAAAAAACATAAACAATGTTGGATATTGTGCAAAATGCGGGCCTCAAAATAAAGGAAGCACAAGTAAGGTCCCAATGCTTACTCGTTAAATAATCCATGAACATCAAGATCGTTCTCCCTTAGCTTTGGGCCGGTGCTATACCAACCTACCACGTGTTCCTTAGCTGCAACACAATTTTTTTTAAAAGAACTATATTAATATAAAGAAACGTGCATGAAATGAAAGAAATAAAGAAGCACTATTCGTTTCACTTTTTATATAAAAAGATCTATACCATTGATTCTCTTGAACATGGAGAACATAGCCTCGTGATAGTTGTGATCAAGAAACCAAATGCTGGAATCCTTGTCATCTTCCTCAAATGGCACTACAAAATAGAGCCAACATTTTATTGAGTACTATTATTTGTATCCTAAATAAACATAAGCATATACAATAATTCAAATGTGATTTAATGCTCGTAAGTCACAACATGAAGATCCAACATTTATTGGGTAGTGTGATCCTAGTATCTACTATCTAGCACTACCAAATATATGATACAGATGTGCTAAAAACACAATAGTTTCAACTCAACCTGATATTCTTCTTGACCATTTCAACAACTTAATTGGCATATTTACCAAAATATGATGACAAGTCTCATTTATTTATTAAAAAGAACTGCCAGTCATAAAGATATAGGTAGACGCTGGCTAAACATCTTGCGTCTGTAACAGCCCGAGTACAACCCGTAGTGGATATTGTCCGCTTTGCCCCGACGCACGGTGGCTCACGGTTTTGTTTCTCGGGACTCACCCTCAAAACGCGTCCACTAGAGGAGGTATCCACACCCTTTATAAGGGGTGTTTCGTTCTCCTCCCCCACCGATGTGGGATGAGTTCTCACACTCTCCCCCACTCAGGACACTGCGTCCCCGCAGTGCACATCGATGCGGGCCCCAGCTCTGATACCATCTTGTAACAGCCCGAGTACAACTCGTAGTGGATATTGTCCGCTTTGCCCCGACGCACGGTGGCTCACGGTTTTGTTTCTCGGGACTCACCCTCAAAACGCGTCCACTAGAGGAGGTATCCACACCCTTTATAAGGGGTGTTTCGTTCTCCTCCCCCACCGATGTGGGATGAGTTCTCACAGCGTCCCAGTCTCCCAGACAATGACCATATCATACATGACATGCCAACTATAATCACAAAGTATGCAATCCGTATTACTCCATAATCGTATTAGGTCCCATCATTACCTGCTTCTTTCATTAATTTACCAATTATGTTCCAAAGATTTTTTTTATTTCCTTTAAACCAGCAACCGCCAACACACCCTGACGTACATAGCATATAATGAACACACACATAATTATGCATTAGTCTCAAATGAGACTAGAACCCACCTCTTGGTTAATAGGCTACCCCTCATAACGCTGGACTAAAAGCCCTTTCGTAGTTACATTTCTTATTTACATATTTACTACTCCACCCTAACGATACAATAAGGACTAAATTAGTCACGCACAAGCTCTTTCCTAGGTCATTCAATCTATTCAAACCCTAATCACGTTTAAAATCAAACCAATTGCATCTATCAGTTAAGTACCCTAACCAAATATAAAAACTAAATAAAAATCTTATTGCTTTTAAACATATACTGTTACAGAAAACCTAAAAACCTTTCATGATTATTACACAATTAAACCAAAAATAAGCATAAGAATGTTCAGATCCAGTTAAATCTTCATATATGCATACATCTATAAGCCCTAAAAATTTGAATAGATCGAAATAAACCTGCGTAGCTGTTTGTGACGTCAACGGTGCCTTTGAATGAACTACCGAGAAGAACACCAACAACACGTTTACGAGTATCTTTAGCGACTCGATAATAGTTATCAACGATGCTAAGAAGTACTAATGGATGAACAACAACTTTCTCGATCGGTCGAGCTGATAACTGCTGTGATTTTATCACATCCATTACTTGAAATCAATAATTTGATTTTTATTTTTAGAATTGAATTTAGGGAAATTTGATTTGATTTGATTTGAGGATGAATGAGGTTTTCGTGCAAAAAAACCCTTTTGTTTGTGTTTTGTATTTGCTTTTTACTCAAGAAAGGAATTTCGGGTTATTTGTATATGGGTGGTCGGGTTCCCGGATCCGAAATAATCAAGTATATCGACTACGGTGTTGGAGTTTTTAAAAGGGATATTACACCCAACTTTTATCAAGGTCACGGATAATATGGAAGGTGTTCAACAAAGTCGTGTCGTCAACTCTAATGTCCCGCTTCTCGAATCGGTGAATAATATAAAGTAAAAGAAAGAGAAAATGAAAAAAAAAATGACTTATCAAGAGAAAATTGAGGCTTTTGGCGTTTTGATCAAAGACACTTTTCGATTGTTTCTTCTTTAGTTTTCCCCATTTGACTATTGTTGGTTCGATGAAGATGGCTCTTAATCTACCAATTCATCGGTTAGATTGTCGTTCATCTTTTTGTTTGTACGTGTGATGACCCAGAAATTTCGACTAAATTTAAACTTAATCTTTGTATGATAAACATTTCCGACACGATAAGCAAAGTCTGTAAAACTGAATCTCAAAATTTTTGAATTACTTTTATATATTTAAATACCTTCGGTTGTTTTCGACGATTCGCGAACAATTATATGTAAAAAGATACATATATACTATAACATGAAAAGGTAACAATGTATTAATTGTTTGATACCGTACATTAAACTTATTGGTTTAAATATCTATTTGAATGTATATGATAAGTTGAAATATTTATTATTAAAATTTATTTATAAATAACGTCCAATGTGTATTTAAAAACTGATTTATGTATATTAAAAAGATATATACATATATATAATAAACGATAGTAACATTCGTTTATTGATTCAATTGATATTTAGATAAGTTAACTAAAGCGTTTAAGATAAACCAGTTAAACACTAATTTGCTACAGTGTTTTCAAATTGCCACATTACTCAAAATGCTACAGTGTTTTCGAAAATCACTATTTGCTACAGTGAAATTGACTTTGCTACAGTAAATTGCTACAGTAAAATTTGACTTTGCTACATTAACTTTGCTACAGTAAAACACTATTTTAAAATGTATTTTTAACAAATAACGAGACGATGATTTATAGAAGTAAATGACCAAAATACTCGAAAGTTTAAGATATACTATGAGTGGTATAGTTTATGGATAACTTAAGGCTATATCTTGACAAAGGTACGTGTCACGAAACGTAAAATGCAAGTTTTCTCAGCGTACGAAAGGACATTCGAAAAACCAGAACCGGGACATAAGTCGAGTGATGACGTACGACTTATCGGAACAAAAATTACAAGTCAACTATGCACGTGAATTTAATATAATATATAATTAATTATTTAAATTATATATATTATATTAATATTTAATTATGTCGACGAGCTAAATTACAAAGCATATGTGAGCTGTCCCTGGTCCTTATGCGAGTCGCATGGCCAGAAAGCCATTTCCATGCGAGTCGCATGACTCCAGATTTCAGGCCACATCTATAAATTTCAGTGTTTTCGCTCGATTTAAATCACACACATACACAAATATATATATACTCCGTAATATTATTTATTTATTATTATTATTATTATTATTATTATTATTATTATTATTATTATTATTATTATTATTATTAATAAGATTATTATTAATCTTATTATTTTTTTATTATTATTAGTGTTATTATTTTTGCGATACAAAAATAATAATGTACAAAAAATATTACGACGGAGTGCTGTCCAAGTAATTTTCAAAATGAGTTTTCGAGCAAGCTAGAGCTAAGGAAATTATGGGTTATTGCCAAGGAGGTTATGGGTAATGTTCGGGGGTATTTTTTTGTGAATCAAACCTCGTGTTTATCATCTCCGATGCGTCTACGTGCTTTCCTACAATATTGTATATCAATATTTAACTGTGAGTTTCATGAGATCCCTTTTACTCTCTACGTTTTTGGGCTGAGAATACATGCAAATGTTTTATTAACCGATATACAATATTTATATGTGTGAGTTTCATTTGATCCCTTTTTAAATATATTTTTGGGCTGAGAATACATGCGCAGTTTTATAAACTGTTTTACTAAATGGATACAAATACTAAAACTGATTTTGTGTGAGTTTCATATGATCCCTTTTACTCAATATATTTTTGGGCTGAGAATACATGCGACTGTTTATAAATACTGAAAATACTAGATTTATATGTGTGAGTTTCATTTGCTCCCTTTTACTCTTTATGTTTTTGGGCTGAGAATACATGCAAATGATTTAATAACTGTTTTACAATATCTATATGCGTGAGTTTCATTGATCCCTTTTTAATTGCTTTTGCAACATATATTTTTAGGCTGAGAATACATGCACTTTATTTTAAACGCAATGGATACAAGTACATACTAAATTCTACACTGAGTTTGAACCGAAAATCCCTTAGCTTTGGTAACTGTTAACTGCCAGTTATAAGAACTGGTGGGCGCGAGTAGTAGTATATGGATCCATAGGGCTTGATATCCCCGTCCGAGCTAGAGCGCTAGCCTTTTAACGGACGTATGCTATTTGAGAAGCGTACACGTTGGTTTGCGTATATTATTAAGATGATTATACAAAGGGTACAAATTATATAAACATTAAAGTTTAGTTACCAGGGTGCTCAATTTTGTAGAACCGATTGATAAACGTTTCGAATGAAACAACTGAAATCTTGTGATTCACCTTTTATGTAAAACCTATTGATAAACGTTTTGAATAAAACAACTGAACTTTTGTAATCCACATTGATATACGGATTATGTGTAATATTAAAACTATGAACTCACCAACCTTTGTGTTGACACTTGAAGCATGTTTATTCTCAGGTTTCTAGAAGTCTTCCGCTGTTTGCTTATACGTGATACAAGATATGTGCTTGGAGTCATACATGCTATATACAAGAAACTTGCATTCACCAAACCATTACCATGTATCTTATTTTGACTGTATTGTCAACAGATGTATTATTGTAAACCATTTAAATGGTGATTGTCTATACGTAGGAATCATCAGATGTTAAAAACCTGGAATTTATATATTCATTTATGAAATACCTTTTCAAACGAATACAATGTTACAAAATGTATCACATAGAGGTCAAATACCTCGCAATGAAATCAATGAATGACGTGTTCGTCCATATGGATTTGGAGCGATCGTCACAGTTGGTATCAGAGCGTTGGTCTTAGCGAACCAGAATTTGCATTAGTGTGTCTAACCGGTTATTGTTAGGATACATTAGTGAGTCTGGACTTCGACCATGTCTGCATGATAAAAGTTGTTGCTTATAATTTTTTTGTTAGAAATTACCGGCTTATCATTCCTTGTGTGGAAAATTACCTGCTTATCATTTGTAGTCTAGACACACCTTATTGCATGGATTGCATGACTAGTGTATAGACAAAATGAATATCTTAGCGTATCTGTTACTGTTACCTTTACTTGACAGTTTCCGAAAGTTTCTCCATAATTTACGGATCCTTTGTACTATATAAAGGTATTCTATGTAATTAAAATATCATCCGATATCCGAAAATCATTTCACATCGAAAATTATTTATCTAACCGTGTAAGATGAATTCTACAAGTAATTCGAGTTCTTCGGATTCCGATATGAATTTCCACCTGAGTTCCGAAAGCAGTGTAACCGGAATGAATCAACCAATCAGTCATCACCAATTCTGGATGAATTGGGGATGGGTTCGTAATCAACTTAATCAATGGAGACAAGAGGAAGGCGATCCTTTCCACCAACCGAATTCACCTCTTGGTGAGGAACCTGAGGCACTTACCGGCGAACCCGTTCGAAACACTATCTTTACCCTAATTTCCAGGATATTTCGCAACGATTATATGATAACTAGAATTTTAAACTTTATTCATCCTCTCGTACCAACCGCCAATCATCCCGGAATAATAGAAGAAGTTAACGAGCTTCGCGCTCGAGTTGTGGCTTTGGAGAATATGATGCACAATTTGCAGGCATCACAGGCAGCACCGGTAGCACCACCAGAACCAGCAGCACAACCAACAACAGTACCAGTACCACCAACAACAACATCCGCACCGTAAACCTTAACCTCACAATCTGTCCCACGAGTATCAACCTCATACGCACCGTAGGCACCGAAGAATACTAATAACCATAAACGATGAAGTATTAATTCATAACTTCATTGGAGAAATATCCTGCGACGATTATGTAATCTTTAATATAGAAGAGATTATTCGTTTCTAGTTCTAACCGAAAACCAAATGAGTTTAATAACTCATTAAATCTATATTACATCTGAAGGAAATATACATACATATATTTTCATAAAGATTGTAATTGAAAATCCTTTTGTACAAACTGTTAATGATGAGAATATTTTAACGGGTAGGTAATACCCTAGAAATATATAAATTCCACATTAATATGTTACACTATACATTCTTCAATTCTGATTCAGCAATCATTAACTATACTGCTCAAACCTATAGATATACGTATCTGTTCATCGCAGAATAACCATTTTCATTCAATTTCATATTCTGATTTCGATTGATCAGAATCCAAGTCAAGATTAAACGAAAAACATCACTCTTAGATTCCTACATCTTTCAAAACCATGCTTCGAAAACCATGCTTTGAATTCAGAACAGTACTAGAACATCATATGATTACATTTTGCATTCAAACCCATCGAAATTCTTGGAAACACTTCAACTAATGAACAAACGAGAAGACAAACCAACTACACGATATCTACGAGAAGAAAGATTTGTACTTATAATCATATATCTGGAAAGCTCTCGAAACCTAAGTAAAACTTTAACACGTATCTGTGATAAATCCTTCGGCATTATTATTACTGAAAATAACCTTGCAATTCCTTTTTAAAAGTATCCAGTATTATCACCCATTCAACTAGTCAACGACGACCTTTCAGACTTATAACTTTGGCATATACGTTTTTGTTACTGGGGAACCTTTTATGTTCCACCATATTAGCAGTAAATGTACCAGCGACTCCGTCACTCTGCTATTTGAAACTCTCCGGAAATCACTATATATACATTGAAACCCTATCATGTACTCATCCACATCTTGTAACAATAGTTGCCATTCCAACTATCGGGAATTTGCAATCAGTATTTTGAAATCTTGCAGCACGTCTACGCCAACAGTTATATGTGTACATATAACGTCTACCTCCTCGAATTACATACTTCGAATGTGAAATTTCCGAAAAACACCCCAAACTATGAAACTAGTTCTCTGAAATTAGAACAATGCTGATGAAGCAGCAAAAACTGTAAACGACCTTAACAGTCAAAAGTTTGATGATAAAGAATAATATGATGGTAAAGCTGAGAAAAAAAGAAGGTTTGAAACTGGAAAACGGATTGAGCAAAGTATGAAGGAGGGCTGTGGATAAATCACAAAGACTAAACCTGCCTTCAAAGAATACAAATGATTCAGTATCTGCTGAAGTCATTAACGAATACCTTGCTACTAACTCAAAATCCGTTACGAACAAATCTTCTTCATCATTCTTCGATATTAGAAATTCTAAGATATCATCGTATCTTTTAAATATTCTCGATATTTCTGAAGATATTTTCATAAGCATTCTTATCTGAAATCATTCATCTCTTCGCGCTATCTGTATTACATCATAAAAGAAACTATTTTAGTTTCTAAATTCTGAAACCTTAAAATTTGAATGTTTTGAAGTAGTGTTGGGAACTGAAGCATGAATTAGTATAATATAATGACACTTGATCAACGTGATTATATTACAGTAAGTCATGCTGAGTTTCTAATGGAACGTGATAAAGGTTCACAGATCATACCCTCATCATGAACCATGTTACATAACTCTTTCATTCTATTTAACCTCTAAACATATCAAGAAAATATTTTTCTTGATGATTAAGGTCTTTTTCGAGGTATTCTGGTAATTTGACAAGTCAGATTGTGCCATTACCGTTTCTTTCTTAGAATATTAATTATGTTCATTTCAAAATCCATACCTACGAATTTTGGACCATTATTCGCTTGACTTAAAGTCGGGAAAAGAAAACGAAAGCATGAAGCTCCGAAATATAATGGAAAATATAAAGCCCGAAAACAACCCCGAAATTACAAACCGTGTATATTAATGCGTATAGCAATATAAAGACACGGGAGAATGAAAAACACTATAACCCCAAGGTAATAGTAGAAGAAAATAACTTCCTCTGGTGGCAGATGAAAAAGAAGAATGAAGGATACGATAGCCAGGAAAATATCAAGAATCAGAACTGGATTAAGCATTTTCACAATCTATTGGGATGTATGAAATAATAAAGAAAATTATAGGAGTGTTGAAAATAAATGAAACGGAAGAGGTCAATTTATAGCAAAATATCGGACGCAGTAATAGAGTCAGATTACGCATTTAATCAAAGAAAATCCTAATTTTCGCAAATTCCGAAAAATCAAATCTTATTTAAATTATGAAGATTTTCTATTCCTTAAAATCTGGAAATCAATCGTTACTACATCAAGAGATAAGACGCATCTCTATTCTCCATTTCACTCTATTACGATAACTTCTCTTATACGCTTCGAGTAATTGGATTGTTTTATCCATATTACTCAACGGTAATAAAATTCTATTTATCAACTCATATTCGTCATGAAAACATTTTTATTGTTAGCCATGACGACCTCACTCAAATTTCGGGACGAAATTTCTTTAACGGGTAGGTACTGTGATGACCCAGAAATTTCGACTAAATTTAAACTTAATCTTTGTATGATAAACATTTCCGACACGATAAGCAAAGTCTGTAAAACTGAATCTCAAAATTTTTGAATTACTTTTATATATTTAAATACCTTCGGTTGTTTTCGACGATTCGCGAACAATTATATGTAAAAAGATACATATATACTATAACATGAAAAGGTAACAATGTATTAATTGTTTGATACCGTACATTAAACTTATTGGTTTAAATATCTATTTGAATGTATATGATAAGTTGAAATATTTATTATTAAAATTTATTTATAAATAACGTCCAATGTGTATTTAAAAACTGATTTATGTATATTAAAAAGATATATACATATATATAATAAACGATAGTAACATTCGTTTATTGATTCAATTGATATTTAGATAAGTTAACTAAAGCGTTTAAGATAAACCAGTTAAACACTAATTTGCTACAGTGTTTTCAAATTGCCACATTACTCAAAATGCTACAGTGTTTTCGAAAATCACTATTTGCTACAGTGAAATTGACTTTGCTACAGTAAATTGCTACAGTAAAATTTGACTTTGCTACATTAACTTTGCTACAGTAAAACACTATTTTAAAATGTATTTTTAACAAATAACGAGACGATGATTTATAGAAGTAAATGACCAAAATACTCGAAAGTTTAAGATATACTATGAGTGGTATAGTTTATGGATAACTTAAGGCTATATCTTGACAAAGGTACGTGTCACGAAACGTAAAATGCAAGTTTTCTCAGCGTACGAAAGGACATTCGAAAAACCAGAACCGGGACATAAGTCGAGTGATGACGTACGACTTATCGGAACAAAAATTACAAGTCAACTATGCACGTGAATTTAATATAATATATAATTAATTATTTAAATTATATATATTATATTAATATTTAATTATGTCGACGAGCTAAATTACAAAGCATATGTGAGCTGTCCCTGGTCCTTATGCGAGTCGCATGGCCAGAAGGCCATTTCCATGCGAGTCGCATGACTCCAGATTTCAGGCCACATCTATAAATTTCAGTGTTTTCGCTCGATTTAAATCACACACATACACAAATATATATATACTCCGTAATATTATTTATTATTATTATTATTATTATTATTATTATTATTATTATTATTATTATTATTATTATTATTATTATTAATAAGATTATTATTATTATTAATCTTATTATTTTTTTATTATTATTAGTGTTATTATTTTTGCGATACAAAAATAATAATGTACAAAAAATATTACGACGGAGTGCTGTCCAAGTAATTTTCAAAATGAGTTTTCGAGCAAGCTAGAGCTAAGGAAATTATGGGTTATTGCCAAGGAGGTTATGGGTAATGTTCGGGGGTATTTTTTTGTGAATCAAACCTCGTGTTTATCATCTCCGATGCGTCTACGTGCTTTCCTACAATATTGTATATCAATATTTAACTGTGAGTTTCATGAGATCCCTTTTACTCTCTACGTTTTTGGGCTGAGAATACATGAAAATATTTTATTAACCGATATACAATATTTATATGTGTGAGTTTTATTTGATCCCTTTTTAAATATATTTTTGGGCTGAGAATACATGCGCAGTTTTATAAACTGTTTTACTAAATGGATACAAATACTAAAACTGATTTTGTGTGAGTTTCATATGATCCCTTTTACTCAATATATTTTTGGGCTGAGAATACATGCGACTGTTTATAAATACTGAAAATACTAGATTTATATGTGTGAGTTTCATTTGCTCCCTTTTACTCTTTATGTTTTTGGGCTGAGAATACATGCAAATGATTTAATAACTGTTTTACAATATCTATATGCGTGAGTTTCATTGATCCCTTTTTAATTGCTTTTGCAACATATATTTTTGGGCTGAGAATACATGCACTTTATTTTAAACGCAATGGATACAAGTACATACTAAATTCTACACTGAGTTTGAACCGAAAATCCCTTAGCTTTGGTAACTGTTAACTGCCAGTTATAAGAACTGGTGGGCGCGAGTAGTAGTATATGGATCCATAGGGCTTGATATCCCCGTCCGAGCTAGAGCGCTAGCCTTTTAACGGACGTATGCTATTTGAGAAGCGTACACGTTGGTTTGCGTATATTATTAAGATGATTATACAAAGGGTACAAATTATATAAACATTAAAGTTTAGTTACCAGGGTGCTCAATTTTGTAGAACCGATTGATAAACGTTTCGAATGAAACAACTGAAATCTTGTGATCCACCTTTTATGTAAAACCTATTGATAAACGTTTTGAATAAAACAACTGAACTTTTGTAATCCACATTGATATACGGATTATGTGTAATATTAAAACTATGAACTCACCAACCTTTGTGTTGACACTTGAAGCATGTTTATTCTCAGGTTTCTAGAAGTCTTCCGCTGTTTGCTTATACGTGATACAAGATATGTGCTTGGAGTCATACATGCTATATACAAGAAACTTGTATTCACCAAACCATTACCATGTATCTTATTTTGACTGTATTGTCAACAGATGTATTATTGTAAACCATTTAAATGGTGATTGTCTATACGTAGGAATCATCAGATGTTAAAAACCTGGAATTTATATATTCATTTATGAAATACCTTTTCAAACGAATACAATGTTACAAAATGTATCACATAGAGGTCAAATACCTCGCAATGAAATCAATGAATGACGTGTTCGTCCATATGGATTTGGAGCGATCGTCACAGTACGAGTGGATAGCGGGTGTCCTATTATTAGTCCTTTTGTGTTCTTTGTGAGCTTAGATTTTTAGTTTCGTTGTTGTATAGTTAAGTTTGGTGGTTTCATCTTTTAGATGAACTTCCTCGTGATATAAAAGTTTTATGTGTTTTGCGCTAGAAAAAAAAAGTTTCTAAATTGCTTTATTATACATTATTTATAGGGTACATATTGTTGGTGATTTTAGCATGATCCAACGTCATTTTAGTTGATTGGACTGCTAAGTTGAAAGTGCTCGAACCATTGAAACGCTACACAGATTTGGGGAGTGTGTAGTACACGTTCGTAAATTGTAAAATGGTTTGAGGATATGTTAGTGAGCTTGGAAATAACATTTGGAACTTAAGGAATGTGAAACACGACTTGAAAGAATGCGAAACGCGACTTGAAAGGCTAAACACACTTGAAAATAAGCTTAAACTTGATTTTGGTGTGCAGTAGCTTTAAGCCGAAGCACGGCTCATGGGCCCGCGGCGCGGCTTAAAGGGTGATTTTGAGTTAGAGAGTTTTGGCATTTTTGGAAGTGTTAGCCCGCGACGCGGCTTAACACTGAATTCGCTGAAAATGTGCCTTTTCAACCCAAAAGGCACATTTGAACCCCAAATGTTATGGGGTTGTTCCAGGACATTTATGAACGGTTTTTACATGTATTTGGACTTGTTTAATCACAAATACATGGGTATAAACTTCCAACCTATGTATGGGGTATCATGAAAGGTTGTGACTTTTGGTAAACACCTTTTGACTCATTATAAATATATGGATTCATTTCCATATGAATGGTTAGACACTTTACACAATGTTCCAGATTTTGGACATGTCTAACACACTTTCAACACAAAACTTACAGATTATACTTTCTAGAATTGCAAGGAACAATTATCTTTTTGTCTAGACGATTGTTCATACTAGTCTTATCCTAATAGTGATTTCGTGTAACCCGTGACCAAGTGGGTCGAAATAATCTATTAAGAAAGTGTTTACACGATTCTAGTATCAATCCGGTTATTGATTTTTTACCCACTAATCCATATTTCCCCAACAATTTAATAGAGTATTTTTGAGAATGAAGGCCGGGGTGAATCTGAGAAGTGTTGAAGGAATGGATCTTGTAGATAGCAGAAATATTATATGATGGAATCATATATTCGATCTAACATGGGAATGGGATGACAATACATTCTACAGATACGCATACTCTCTTCCTTCTTTAAATTATATTTGAATATATAATTGATAGTTTTTAATGATATTAAATACGGAGTACATCATATCCATGAATGAAAATATATGTGATATTAATATATTATGGATATGGACCATGATAATGATATGATGCATGTAAAGATTTCACATGAGTATCCACTTGATTAACCTTGATTTTAAAATCATGATGTGATAGATTGAGATATGTATGTCGCCCGTATGCATATTTTGTCATGGTGGATTAATGTTGCATATGCCAAAAATCCTGCACATGTATGTCTATGTGAACATGATTATAGTATTGCATATAATTGTAGCCAAATTGATATTTGTGGTTATATTTGTTAAAAAGTGGTTAATTAGAAAATGCCGCTAAATCGCTTGGACGGTTAACCGACACAAATATATATGAATGGTTGCAACGATAGATATATTTCGTTTCATTATGGTGTGTGAATTAACTATATATATAAATGAAATATGTATGGAACTGATGGTTGCAAATTCATTGGTACATGGTAAATTAATTCAAGAGGAAAATTTTGGCGAATGGTTATTATGACTATTGGCAAATGGCTATTAATTAAAGTAACCAATTATAATCACAGACACGGTGATGGTTAGAGTTTGAATGAATTAATGAATATGGTTTGAATGGAATTCTTTATTCAAATCAATTAATTCAGAAAGTTGCTTGTCTACTTTGTACAATTATCCTGATGTACAATATGTATTAATTTTTAATACATGATGTAAAAGATAATTGGTTACGTGGTATTATGTGATGACCCGGGAATTTCCGACCAAATTAAAACATAATCTTATATGATTCGACTCGATAAGCAAAGTCTATTAAACCGAGTCTCATTATGTTTGAACTATTTCATGATAACATTTGACCTTTAACTATTTCCGACGATTCACGAACCTTTAATTGTAACTAAGAATGTAAATATAAATAATTATATATAAAACTAATTATATTAGTATTAATGAACTATTAAGTAATTTTGTTATTATAAAAGATAACATTTAATAACTAAAGATTTTCATTTTGAATATATATAGTATATTGTATATAAATGATTCAAACATATTTTACCAACGTTATCAAAATATTAAATGTACAATGTTATACTTTGTAGTTAATTGTTTAATATACATAATTAATCATCTACTCAACATTTGAAACATGATTTTATATATATGGTAGTATACATATATACATAAATATAACTATATATATATATATATATATATATATATATATATATATATATATGATTTTATACATAATTATTATATTATGTATATGTATAAATTTATAATATATCTATGATGAAATAATGTACTATTTTAATAAATATATATAATACTTACATATATAAAACATTTATATTTTTCATAATTACATACATAAGTATAATATAATTAGTATGTAAATAAATATTATAATATATTTATATTAAAATGCATAAATATATAATATTCAGTATATGTTACAATACATATTACATAATTATTAAATATTACATAATAATAGATGATATTAATAAATTAAATTTAAATACAAATATAGTTGTTGTAGTAATGTTATTTGTATCGTCAAATATCAATATTTGTATTCATAATATCACTTTATATCATATAAAGATGAAATTGGATGTATAAATTAGATTATTATTACTAATATTATTATTATCGATAAAATATTAATATTATCATAATTAGTATGGTATTATTATTATTATTATTATCATTTTTACAATTATTATTATCATTAATATTATATTTATCATTATTATTAATTTTATTAATATTATTAGATATTAATAGTATTGTTATTATATATTATTATTATTAATTAAAAAAAAAACAGTAGGGATCTATATTATACGCTTGACCTCTGTATCCTTTATCTCTATTATTATTATTTTTTTTGTTTCTTTCCTGCTCCCAACTCGTGAACCTGTGTTGACATTTTCTCCATTTTTTATCAACCGATCTCTATTATTACAACATGATTATGTATAATTGCAAATCAAATAAAAAGGAAATCCAATGGGATTAAAGAGCACAGCGATATTTTTGTTTTCTTCTTCTCTGCACGCTCCAATTTTTTTTTCTCTTAATTCAATTTCGAATAAAGTTTCAAAATCTAAAAATGCAGAAAGGTTAGAAATCTTTCTTTGAATCTATCTGCAAAATCTCAACTCTCAAATCTTTATATCGATCTTGAATTTTGAAGTCAAAGTTTAGTTTAAAAAAAGTCAACAATTGTTCTTGAGACAAATTCGCGTTCGTGTATATGTTTCTGATCAAATTGACGATTCCAGTAGTTTTTATACATGTTTAGAAAACTATTTCATGTTATAAACATTATCTATAATGTTATCTATTACGAAATCAATTTTTTTTGTTTTGTTCCAAGAACCGACGCTGCAGTAGGCCTTTAGTGTTTTTTTTTTATTTTAGAACCCAAATTATTTTTTTTTCTGTAATGTTTTGAAGCTTTAAAGGGAACCCCGATTTTTTATTTTTTTTTGGTTATTGATGTTTTGTTGAATCCATGAGACTTGTGGAGAAGAAGAGGAATAGAAGAAAAACAGTTTATATATAAAATTTAAATTCGATATTAGTACAGAGAATCAGAATTGGTGGGATGGTCGAGAGTGTTTGCGTGTGAGCATGTGGTCACGAGATCGAGTCCAGAGGACGGTAGTTTCTTTTTTTTTTTTGAAACTCTTTTCATGTGAGGTAGTTTTCTTTTCTAATTTTATTATTGTTATTATATATTAATTATTATTAGTATTATTATTATTATTGTGATTGTTTTGATTGTTATTGTTATTGTTATTATTAGTATCATACTTGTTATCATATTTGAAAGTATTATAGACATTACTATTATTATTATGATAGGTATTAATAATATTATTATTAGTAATAAACTTATCATTTTAGTATTTTATCATCATTAGGATTATGATTATGATTATCATTATTATTATTATGAAGGAAATAAAAATATATTATTATCATCAATATTAGAATTTGTACCGGTTTATAAATAATAGTATCATCAGTACATTTACAATTAATAATATCATATTTATCAGTATCATCATTAATATTTACTAGTATTATTATGATTATCATTTATCATTTTATAAATATTAGAACCCTTATTATTAACATAAGTATGGTATTAGTATTAATATTATTTTAGAGTTATTATTATTAGTATCATTAACAGTTATCATTTTCATTTTTTTTGCTATTAGTATTATCATTATTAATAAAATTATTATTATTATTAGTAAATCATTATTATCTAAATTATTATTTTAACAAATAAATCTTTTGTACACTATATATATACTTATGGTATATACTAGGATTGTATTAATAATTCACATAACAAACTAATAAAATTTCATAAATACAATACTAACCACAAATATATGTATATAAATATATTAATGTCACTATTTATATAAACGTAAATCATTATAGATATATATACATAAAATCGATATATATATAAAATATAACTTAAAATATAATATAAGTATACGTTTTAAAATAAAGGTTAGAATAAATTCTACAAAACTATAATATATAAATAATACATATTAATAAATGAAATTTTGTAACTTACATTATACGTATTAATATATACACAATTGATATAGGTTCGTGAATCCGAGGCCAACCCTGCATTGTTCAATGACGTCATATGTATTTTTACTACAAAATACAGTATCGTGAGTTTCATTTGCCTTTTTACCCTTTATATTTTTGGGCTGAGAATACATGCGCAACTTTTATAACTGTTTTACGAAATTGACACAAGTACGTGAAACTACATTCTATGGTTGGATTATCGAAGTCGAATATGCCCCTTTTTATTAAGTCTGGTAATCTAAGAATTAGGGAACAGACACCCTAATTGACGCGAATCCTAAAGATAGATCTATCGGGCCCAACAAGCCCCATCCAAAGTACCGGATGTTTTAGTACTTCGAAATTTATATCATGTCCGAAGGAGGATCCCGGAATGATGGGGATATTCTTATATATGCATATTGTTAATGTCGGTTACCAGGTGTTCAATCCATATGAATGATATTTTTGTCTCTATGCATGGGACGTATGTTTATGAGAAATGGAAATCTGAAATCTTGTGGTCTATTAAAATGATGGAAACGATTGTTTAAGTTAAACTAATGAACTCACCAACCTTTTGGTTGACACTTTAAAGCATGTTTATTCTCAGGTACGAAAGAAATCTTCCGCTGTGTATTTGCTCATTTTATAGATATTACTTGGAGTCATTCATGGCATATTTCAAAAGACGTTGCATTCGAGTCGTCGAGTTCATCAAGATTATTATCAAGTCAATTATAGTTGGATATATTATGAAATGGTATGCATGCCTGTCAACTTTCGATGTAATGAAAGTTTGTCTTTTCAAAAACGAATGCAATGTTTGTAAAATGTATCATATAGAGGTCAAGTACCTCGCGATGTAATCAACTGTTGTGAATCGTTTATAATCGATATGGACTTCGTCCGGATGGATTAGGACGGGTCTTCACAGTTGGTATCAGAGCGGTGGTCTTAGCGAACCAGTTCTTGCATTAGTGAGTCTAACTGATAGTCGTTAGAATGCATTAATGAGTCTGAACTTCGACCGTGTTTGCATGTCAAAAGTTTTGCTTATCATTTAGTGTCGAAAAATTATTTGCTTATCATCCTTAAAGTCTAAGACACGTCTTACTGCCTTTATTGCATAGACAGTGTATAGTTAAATTCATATCTTAGCGTATCTGTTATTGTTACCTTTGCCTGACAGCTTCCGTAGATTCCTCCATAGCTTATGGGATTTTAGTATTATATATGCATATGTAAATTATGTATTGCAGGGTACTAATCTACATCCTAAAATCTATTTCTTATCGAAAATCCTTCATCTGATCGTACGAGATGAATCCCTCAACCAGTTCGAGTCCATCAGATTTCGATAGCTATTTCGATAGTTATTCCGACAACTATTTCGATATAGATTTCCACTCGAGCTCCGAAAGCAGAGTAACCGGAATGAATCGATCAATTAGCCATCATCTATTCTGAATGAATTGGAGATGGGTTCGTAGTCGACTTAATCAATGGAAACGCGAAGAAGGCGATCATTTCCACTAACCAAATTCACCTCTTGACAATGAACCTAAAACGTTTACCGGTGAACCTGTTCGAGACACCATTTTCTCTCTCATTTCCAAAGTATCTCATCACGATCATATACTATCTCAGATTCTAAACCTCATTCATCCGCTCGTCCGAACCGACAATCATCCCGGTGTAATAGAAGAAGTTAACGAACTTCGCGCATAAGTTGTAGTCTTGGAAAATATGGTGCAAAACGTACCAGCTTCATCCAAATCACCGGCACCAACAGTACCACCAACAACCCAAATTTCAATATCACATGCCTCAACATCTCAATCTATACCTCGAGTATAATCATCATTCTACATGACATTCTACATCAGTTATCTTCGTTCGACATGGTGATTATGTAATCTCTAATGTTTTAGAGATTATTTATTCTAGTTCCAACTGAAAACTAAATGAGTTTAATATCATGTTAACTCATTAAATTCATGATTACATCTGAAGAAAATATATATGTATATATGTTTTCATAAAGATTGTAATTAAAAATTCTTTTGTACAAACTGTTAATAATAAAAATATTTTAACGGGTAGGTAATACCCGAGGAATATTTAAATTTCACATTAATAAGTTACACTGTATATTCTTCGAATCTGATTCAACAGTTATTCACTATCCTATTTACAACCACCGGGATACTTATCCGTTCACCAAAGAATAACTATTTTCATTCAAATTCAATTTCATATTTGAATTTTGACCTATCAGAATCCAACAAGTGGCATAATGAAGAAATAATGGACACAATAAAAATTGATTAGAAACAGACTAATTAACAATATTAAATTTTATTAAGAAACCACGCTAACAAAATCCTAGCTAACTGTTCCTAGCTAACTGTTAATTCCGTATTACATTTTATTTATCGCAATTTATTTATCGCAATTTATTTATCGCAATTTATTTTATCGCAATTTATATTCTCGCAATTTTATTTATTGTCATTTAATTTCTGTTATTTACTTTACGCACTTTATTTATCGTCATTTAATTTCTGTTATTTATTTTACGCACTTTAAATATCGGGACACGTATACAAGGTTTTGACATATCATATCGACACATCTATATATATTATTTGGAATCACCATAGACACTCTATATGCAGTAATGATCGAGTTCTCTATACAGGGTTGAGGTTGATTCTATAATAATATATATACTTTGAGTTGTGATCGAGTCTGAGACATGTACACGGGTCACGATACGTATTAATTAATTCAAATATTATATATTAAACTATATATGAATGATTGCACTGTCAACTGTGGACTATCGACTGTGGACTAATAACATTGGACAATTAAAATGAATTAAAATATTGAATATAACATATGAAACTAAACAATTCTTCAAGTTTGCCACTTGATTTCGTCTTAAACCTCATTTGTATCTTCACGATTGCATTCTGCGTTCAAACCTTTCATGATTCTTGAAAACACCTCAATCGATAGGATGAATCAACCGCACTTCATCTACGGAAGGAAAGATTTATGCATATAGTTATGCACCTGAGAAACTCTCGGCAATTGAGTAAAAGTTCAACACGTAGCCGCGTCAGATCCTTTGGCATTTATTAACAAAAACAACTTTGCGATCCCTTTTCAAAATTAGCCAATTTTGTCACAGCTCCAACAAGTCAACTTCGACTTTTCGTACGAAACAACCTTATTATAACGTTTATATATACGCGTGCTCTTTTATTGTTACCAGGTAACCTTTCATATTCCATCATATTACCATCGGCGTTTAATCATCTAAAAACACAATTCTCCTGAAACCACCTCGGATTAATAACCGATGATTCAGATATCATAGCATTAAATGCAGAGGAAACAGAAAAATGGTAGATGGTCTAAACGGACAAAAGTTTGATGATAAAGAAAGGAGTGTTAGGAACGCTCGATAGAAAATTGGGTATTGAAAAACAGATTGAGTTACCCATGAAGGAGACCAAGGACAAATACAAGGACCAAATCCTATATTCAAAGGATTCAGGTAATTCTGGATCCGTTGAAATCTTTAGAGAATTTCTTGCTCCGAAGTCATGTTAAAATCTTGCGGAAAATCTTTCTCCATCAACCGTCGAACTTATAAATTCCAAAGTATCATCATCAATATCTTTGATATTTCTGAGGATATTTTCATAAATATTCTCGTCCGAAATTATATACCTCTTCGTGCTTCCTGTGTATCAATATATTGGAAACATTCAATAGAAAATATAGTACCGAAAAGCAGATTATGCGAAACTATGAAGAAAGCCGTGGATAAATCACAAAGAATAAGTTTGACTTCAAAGAATCCAAATAATTCAATGTCTGCTAAAGTCTATAGTGAATAACTTGCTCCTTACTCTAAACCCTTGCAGACAATAGTTTCTATCATCCTCTGATCTTAGATATTCTGAGATATTATCGTACCTTTCATTATAAATATCCTCCATATTTCTGGAGATATTTTTATAACTATTCTTATCTGAAATCATTAATCTTTTCGTGCTATCAGTATTACATCATATAGAAACTGTTAGTTTCTATATTCTGTAAATTTTCAAGCTTAAAATATGAATGTTATTGTAGTAATGATGGGAACTAATGCATGAGTTAGTATAATATAATGACACTTGATCAACGTGATTATATTACAGTAAGTCATGCTGAGTTTCTAAATGAAACGTGATGATTCACAGATCATAACGTCATCATGTGCCATGTTACATAACTCTTTCATCCTACTTAACTCCGTAACAAATCAAGAAAATGTATTCTTGATGGTTCTATCTTCCGTGATGTTGATAAATTTGAAAATCAAATCGTGCTATCACGTTCCTTCATGCTTAGAACATTATAATCATTCGAAACTCTATATCTATAAATTCTGGACCATTATTCGCTTGACTTGAAGTCGGGAAGAGAAAACAAAAGCATAGAGCTTTGAAATATAAGGGAGAATATAAAGTCCGATAACAACACATAAATTACAAACCGTGTATATCAATGTTTATCGCAACATAAAGACACGGGAGAATTAAAAACATTATAATCCCGAGGGCGAAGTAGAAGAAAGCAGATTCCTCTGGTGGAAGTTAGAAAAGGAGAATGATTGTTGCGATAGTAAGGATGAGGACAAGGACCAGAACTGGATTAATCATTTTCAGAATCTTTTGGATGTATGAACTAAGAAAGAAAGTATAAGAATGGTGAGAATAATGGAAAGGAAGAGCTTAATTTATACTGGAAATATCAGACGTAGTAATCGGGGCAGATCACCGTATTTAATTAAAGAGATCTTAATTTCCATAAATCCCGAAGAATCAGATTTTATAGATCTTCAAGATTTTCTTTAAATCCCTTAAATTCCGGAATTCAACCAAGGAAATGTCAAAAGTTAAGACGCGCCTTATTTTCTAAATTCAAACCTGACTACGTCAAAAGTTAAAAACAAATCTTTGTTTCTCATTTCATCCTTTTGTGAATAGCTTCATTCGCACTCTTCGAATAATCGAATTATTTTTATCCATATTACTCAATGATGATAAAACTCAAGTTATCAACTCATATTCGTCAGGAAAACATATTTATTGTTAGCTATGACGACCTCACTCAAATTTCGGGACGAAATTTCTTTAACGGGTAGGTACTGTGATGACCCGGGAATTTCCGACCAAATTAAAACATAATCTTATATGATTCGACTCGATAAGCAAAGTCTATTAAACCGAGTCTCATTATGTTTGAACTATTTCATGATAACATTTGACCTTTAACTATTTCCGACGATTCACGAACCTTTAATTGTAACTAAGAATGTAAATATAAATAATTATATATAAAACTAATTATATTAGTATTAATGAACTATTAAGTAATTTTGTTATTATAAAAGATAACATTTAATAACTAAAGATTTTCATTTTGAATATATATAGTATATTGTATATAAATGATTCAAACATATTTTACCAACGTTATCAAAATATTAAATGTACAATGTTATACTTTGTAGTTAATTGTTTAATATACATAATTAATCATCTACTCAACATTTAAAACATGATTTTATATATATGGTAGTATACATATATACATAAATATAACTATATATATATATATATATATGATTTTATACATAATTATTATATTATGTATATGTAGAAATTTATAATATATCTATGATGAAATAATGTACTATTTTAATAAATATATATAATACTTACATATATAAAACATTTATATTTTTCATAATTACATACATAAGTATAATATAATTAGTATGTAAATAAATATTATAATATATTTATATTAAAATGCATAAATATATAATATTCAGTATATGTTACAATACATATTACATAATTATTAAATATTACATAATAATAGATGATATTAATAAATTAAATTTAAATACAAATATAGTTGTTGTAGTAATGTTATTTGTATCGTCAAATATCAATATTTGTATTCATAATATCACTTTATATCATATAAAGATGAAATTGGATGTATAAATTAGATTATTATTACTAATATTATTATTATCGATAAAATATTAATATTATCATAATTAGTATGGTATTATTATTATTATTATTATTATTATCATTTTTACAATTATTATTATCATTAATATTATATTTATCATTATTATTAATTTTATTAATATTATTAGATATTAATAGTATTGTTATTATATATTATTATTATTAATTAAAAAAAAACAGTAGGGATCTATATTATACGCTTGACCTCTGTATCCTTTATCTCTATTATTATTATTTTTTTTGTTTCTTTCCTGCTCCCAACTCGTGAACCTGTGTTGACATTTTCTCCATTTTTTATCAACCGATCTCTATTATTACAACATGATTATGTATAATTGCAAATCAAATAAAAAGGAAATCCAATGGGATTAAAGAGCACAGCGATATTTTTGTTTTCTTCTTCTCTGCACGCTCCAATTTTTTTTTTCTCTTAATTCAATTTCGAATAAAGTTTCAAAATCTAAAAATGCAGAAAGGTTAGAAATCTTTCTTTGAATCTATCTGCAAAATCTCAACTCTCAAATCTTTATATCGATCTTGAATTTTGAAGTCAAAGTTTAGTTTAAAAAAAGTCAACAATTGTTCTTGAGACAAATTCGCGTTCGTGTATATGTTTCTGATCAAATTGACGATTCCAGTAGTTTTTATACATGTTTAGAAAACTATTTCGTGTTATAAACATTATCTATAATGTTATCTATTACGAAATCAATTTTTTTTGTTTTGTTCCAAGAACCGACGCTGCAGTAGGCCTTTAGTGTTTTTTTTTTATTTTAGAACCCAAATTATTTTTTTTTCTGTAATGTTTTGAAGCTTTAAAGGGAACCCCGATTTTTTATTTTTTTTTGGTTATTGATGTTTTGTTGAATCCATGAGACTTGTGGAGAAGAAGAGGAATAGAAGAAAAACAGTTTATATATAAAATTTAAATTCGATATTAGTACAGAGAATCAGAATTGGTGGGATGGTCGAGAGTGTTTGCGTGTGAGCATGTGGTCACGAGATCGAGTCCAGAGGACGGTAGTTTCTTTTTTTTTTTTGAAACTCTTTTCATGTGAGGTAGTTTTCTTTTCTAATTTTATTATTGTTATTATATATTAATTATTATTAGTATTATTATTATTATTGTGATTGTTTTGATTGTTATTGTTATTGTTATTATTAGTATCATACTTGTTATCATATTTGAAAGTATTATAGACATTACTATTATTATTATGATAGGTATTAATAATATTATTATTAGTAATAAACTTATCATTTTAGTATTTTATCATCATTAGGATTATGATTATGATTATCATTATTATTATTATGAAGGAAATAAAAATATATTATTATCATCAATATTAGAATTTGTACCGGTTTATAAATAATAGTATCATCAGTACATTTACAATTAATAATATCATATTTATCAGTATCATCATTAATATTTACTAGTATTATTATGATTATCATTTATCATTTTATAAATATTAGAACCCTTATTATTAACATAAGTATGGTATTAGTATTAATATTATTTTAGAGTTATTATTATTAGTATCATTAACAGTTATCATTTTCATTTTTTTTGCTATTAGTATTATCATTATTAATAAAATTATTATTATTATTAGTAAATCATTATTATCTAAATTATTATTTTAACAAATAAATCTTTTGTACACTATATATATACTTATGGTATATACTAGGATTGTATTAATAATTCACATAACAAACTAATAAAATTTCATAAATACAATACTAACCACAAATATATGTATATAAATATATTAATGTCACTATTTATATAAACGTAAATCATTATAGATATATATACATAAAATCGATATATATATAAAATATAACTTAAAATATAATATAAGTATACGTTTTAAAATAAAGGTTAGAATAAATTCTACAAAACTATAATATATAAATAATACATATTAATAAATGAAATTTTGTAACTTACATTATACGTATTAATATATACACAATTGATATAGGTTCGTGAATCCGAGGCCAACCCTGCATTGTTCAATGACGTCATATGTATTTTTACTACAAAATACAGTATCGTGAGTTTCATTTGCCTTTTTACCCTTTATATTTTTGGGCTGAGAATACATGCGCAACTTTTATAACTGTTTTACGAAATTGACACAAGTACGTGAAACTACATTCTATGGTTGGATTATCGAAGTCGAATATGCCCCTTTTTATTAAGTCTGGTAATCTAAGAATTAGGGAACAGACACCCTAATTGACGCGAATCCTAAAGATAGATCTATCGGGCCCAACAAGCCCCATCCAAAGTACCGGATGTTTTAGTACTTCGAAATTTATATCATGTCCGAAGGAGGATCCCGGAATGATGGGGATATTCTTATATATGCATATTGTTAATGTCGGTTACCAGGTGTTCAATCCATATGAATGATATTTTTGTCTCTATGCATGGGACGTATGTTTATGAGAAATGGAAATCTGAAATCTTGTGGTCTATTAAAATGATGGAAACGATTGTTTAAGTTAAACTAATGAACTCACCAACCTTTTGGTTGACACTTTAAAGCATGTTTATTCTCAGGTACGAAAGAAATCTTCCGCTGTGTATTTGCTCATTTTATAGATATTACTTGGAGTCATTCATGGCATATTTCAAAAGACGTTGCATTCGAGTCGTCGAGTTCATCAAGATTATTATCAAGTCAATTATAGTTGGATATATTATGAAATGGTATGCATGCCTGTCAACTTTCGATGTAATGAAAGTTTGTCTTTTCAAAAACGAATGCAATGTTTGTAAAATGTATCATATAGAGGTCAAGTACCTCGCGATGTAATCAACTGTTGTGAATCGTTTATAATCGATATGGACTTCGTCCGGATGGATTAGGACGGGTCTTCACATATTAATTGCTAGAAACTTTGATCCTCTTTTCTTGAATTAGTCCATGTTTATAAATATGTTGGTACAATTATGCATGAGTATAACGATGTCAATAAAAGAAGGTTGTTTATACATTCTTTGGATATTGACATAGAACCCCGGCCCTCATGAGTTGTTAATAATTGTGATTGTTGTCAAGACAATGGGTAACAATTGTTAGGCTATTTAACGGGTAGTAATAATCTATTGGATAAGTCACAAAACAATCTTTATGATTGTGAAGTGACTATTTTGTTACTAAATAAAATGTCCATGATATATTTATTCATTGATGAGGTATGTCCATAACTATTTGACGATTTATCAAATTGGCACAAGTTAGTGAAACTAATATGTTTTAATATGAAATAAGGATTACATGTTGTTTATCCGTTTCAAACATCGGTTTGCTTTGGAAATTGGTGGTGTGATGTATGTGATTACATCGAGTGACCAATATAGTATGGTGATAGAAAGATTAAGCATGGTCTAGTAGAAGAATATTGTGATGGAGCTTAAGTACTTTAGCACTTGTAAAAGAGAACCATGAATTATGGTTTAATTCACAATGGAAATCCTTAAGGCATATACATTATTTTGAGTTTATTATTGATCAATAGAATTATACATCTACAAGTTGTTGGTTTTTTAACACTTGGTATAGATGGGGTATCTTGGATCAAAAAGGTTGATGTTGAGATTATGGATATTATAAACTTGTTGTCATTACTTCTTGGTTTTAGAAGTGGATTAACTAAGGTATGTTTATAATTATAATCTTACTATCTAATGTAATGGTAATAATTGTATACACAAGGATAATGGGGATGCATTATCAAGGGTGTATAAATTATAGGTTTACATTGATTACTTGTGAAAGGTGGACATATGCAAGGACTAATCAATCAATTGGTTTGGGTACTCACAAGTTTCTTATGGAAAAATAAGGACTTGGTAAATCCTTGGTTTAAAAGGATTGTAAAAAGGGAAATTGATTGAAGTCATAATGAATAAGATGAAAGTTCATGGTGATCCCTAGTTATGGGATGTCCTTTGACTAAGGCATGTTATTGAAACAAGTGAAAGTCTAGACAATTATGCCTTAGACAAATTGTGTTTCGTGGGTTGGTCACGAATGAAGTGATATATGTGAAGTTTGTTGGGTCACAACAAAGTTTGACTAAATCACTTGATAAAAGCATTAGCCGGATGTGCGCAAAAGTTGGCTAATGTTGTGGGATTGAAGTCCATTTAAATCTTCCATAGTGGGATACTCAATTCCCTTCTAGTACAACGCTAGGAGCTGAATTCAATGAGGAAAGCCTACTATCTGAAGATTGGAACACATTTAATATATGATCCCAAAGTATGTGTTCGGACCCGTGAGATAAAGAAGATTGAAGTTAAATACTTCTTAATAGTTATCATGAAAAATTGCATCGCGGGAGCAAGATTAAAGAAACTACCTACGTGAACATGAGGTTAAGCCGCCTCAAGAAAGCTTGGGACTTAGCTTTTGATATGTTCATGAGAGGATTGAGACACATGGCTTATAACAGTTTCGGGTTAATTGTAGAAAGTATGGAGCTAGTGTGTATATTATCGACAGGTTTTCAAATGAATTGATGGGTTCAAACTATTAGAGCACCTTGATTTTCGAATTCTTGTACGTGTAATATACTATGTGTAAATTCAATCCATGTGACATTTACACTTATGCACTAGTTATCTGTTTGTTGGTATTTTAGTAATCAAGGATCATACTAAAATGGGGGGAAATTGTTGGTGATTTTAGCATGATCCAGCGTCATTTTAGTTGATTGGACTGCTAAGTTGAAAGTGCTCGAACCATTGAAACGCTACACGGATTTGGGGAGTGTGTAGTACACGTTCGTAAATTGTAAAATGGTTTGAGGATATGTTAGTGAGCTTGGAAATAACATTTGGAACTTAAGGAATGCGAAACACGACTTGAAAGAATGCGAAACGCGACTTGAAAGGCTAAACACACTTGAAAATAAGCTTAAACTTGATTTTGGTGTGCAGTAGCTTTAAGCCGAAGCACGGCTCATGGGCCCGCGGCGCGGCTTAAAGGGTGATTTTGAGTTCGAGAGTTTTGGCATTTTTGGAAGTGTTAGCCCGCGACGCGGCTCCTGGACCCGCGGCGCGGCTTAACACTGAATTCGCTGAAAATGTGCCTTTTCAACCCAAAAGGCACATTTGAACCCCAAACGTTATGGGGTTGTTCCAGGATGGCATCTGCTATTAGGGATGTTGCCAAGGAAACCTTAGGTGTGGCAGTAGGGACATCGAGAGGACATAAGTCTAATAGAGAATCATGGTGGATTAGTGATGAGGTTCAAACCAAAGTCGCACTTAAGCAACAGAGGTTTAAGGAGCTCATTACATGCCGGGACGGGACACGTGAAGATAGAACTAGGGCAGAAGAGAGGTATAAAGAAGCCAACAGAGAAGCTAAGAAGGCCGTTGCCCGTGCAAAAGATAAAGCGTATGAAGACTTGTATAGGAAACTAGACTCCAAAGAAGGAGCAAATGATATTTACAGGATTGCAAAAGCTAGGGAGCGTAGGAGGAGGGATATAGATAACATCAAGTTTATCAAGGATGAAGCCGGTCAAACCTTAGTGAAGGAAGAAGAAATTAGGAAAAGATGGGAAGGGTATTTCTCAACTCTTTTCGTGGGTGAAGGACCTGGGCGCCAAGAAGTTCCGCAGGACTTGGGAATAGGACAATTCCGGAACAACAGTTTCTGTAGGAGAATCAGGAAGGAAGAAGTAAGTTCGGCACTACGAAAGATGGGTAGAAACAAAGCTGTAGGACCTGACCAGATCCCAATAGAGGCGTGGCGGTGCCTGGGCGAGGATGGTGTCAGGTGGTTAACGTGTCTTTTCAATAAGACGCTTAGAAGTTATAAAATGCCTACGGAATGGAGACTCAGCGAGATTATCCCTATTTACAAAAATAAAGGGGATGCCCAAATCTGCGGTAATTATAGAGGCATAAAATTACTTAGTCATACTATGAAGCTTTGGGAGAGAGTGATTGAGACTAGACTTCGACGCGAGACTACGGTTTCAGAAAACCAATTTGGTTTCATGCCAGGGCGCTCTTCGATGGAGGCAATTCATATTCTAAGAAGCGTTATGGAGAAGTATAGGGAGAAACAAAAGGGCCTAGAGATGGTCTTCTTAGACTTAGAAAAGGCCTATGATAGCGTACCGCGAAAGCTGATTTGGAAGACACTTAATGTTAGGGGTATCCCAAGTAGATATATTAGAGCTATTATGGATATGTATGATGGGGCGAAGTCCTGTGTCAGGACGCCTGTGGGAAACACAGAGTATTTCCCGATAGAAGTAGGCTTGCACCAGGGATCGACCCTTAGTCCTTTCCTTTTCGCTTTGATTCTAGACGAGCTGTCTCGAGGAATACAAGAGAACATCCCTTGGTGTCTGATTTTTGCTGATGATATCGTGCTTGTATCAGAATCAAATGAGGAGCTTAACAGAAGACTAGAACAATGGAGGGAGGCCTTAGAACAAAATGGGTTACGGATCAGCAGACAAAAGACAGAATATCTTAGGTGCGAATTCAGTAGGAGTGAGGATGAACTAAATGGTGGAGGGATTATCAACATTGGGGACCAGATCTTGCACCCACAAGAGTCGTTTAGATATCTAGGTTCGGTCCTCCACAAATCGGGGAGGATAGACGAAGACGTGACTCATCGTATTAAGGTAGGTTGGTTGAAGTGGAGAGCGGCGAAAGGGGTCTTGTGCGACAAGAAGATCCCACTCAAATTAAAAGGGAAATTCTTTAAAGTAGCTATTAGACCTGCCATGTTGTACGGATCAGAATGTTGGCCAATGACGAAGGCCCAAGAGAGAAGGATGGAAGTAGCAGAAATGAGGATGCTTAGGTGGACGTGTGGTAAAACCATGTTAGATAGGATCCCAAATGGTGTGTTTAGGGAAAACCTTGGAGTCTGTAGCATCATCGACAAGCTAAGGGAAGAACGGCTTCGATGGTTTGGGCATGTGATGAGGCGACCTCGTATTGCCCCGGTAAGGAGAGTCGAGGCACTCACGGTCGATGGCGTAAGGAGAAGGGGTAGACCTACACGTAGGTGGATGGATAGACTTAGGCTCGACATGAGGGAGCTTTCGCTGACTGAGGACATGACTTCTGATAGGGGTGCGTGGAGGGCTAGAATTAGAATAGTCGAGTAGGGTTACGTCCTTTTATGTTATTTTTTTATTTTTAATAGTATTTCTCATTAGGTTTCTTACTTTTGCTTTTTTTTGCTTTTTATTACTTTTTTATTATTATTATTACTTTATTTATTATTATTATTATCTCTATATTATTATTGTTAGTTTTTATTATTATTACTATTTTTATTATTGTTATTTTTATTATTACTATTATTTTTATTATTATTATTATTATTATTATTATTATTATTATTATTATTACTATTATTATTATTATTATTACTATTACTATTAGTATTATTTTTATTATTGTTACTACTACTATAATACTCTTGGTATTACTAGTACTGGTACTATTACGACTACTACTATTACTTTTATTATTATTATTTTTATTATTATTATTATTATTATTATTATTATTATTATTATTATTATTATTATTATTATTATTATTACTATTATTGTATTATGGGTGTGTTAATATTAATTATTAATATTATTTGTGGTATTAATATTATTACTATTGCTTTTAACTATTTTTTACTAACACTAGTACTAGTATTAGTATTTTTATTTTTTAGCCGCTTAGAGTCTAAATTGATTTTCAGGGAGACTTTTAAACCCATGAAATTTTGATCCTATCATTTTCATGGCGTCTCAATATATATATATATATATATATATATATATATATATATATATATATATATATATATATATATATATATATATATATATATATATATATATATATATATTTTTTTTTTTTTTTTTTTTTTTTTTTTATTTTTACTATTTTTATAAATAAATAAAAAAAGGCCGGAGGTCCACTCGGAAGCAATCTCTTTATCCGCCGAATAAAGAGAGGGATGACTTTCTCTACTTTTCTGGGTGGAGAAATGACTTGTTTTTATTCTCGGATAAGGGAAGGATTGTCTACATCTCACCTCCCCCATACACCACTCAAGTGGTATTGGGTACTGTTGTTGTTGTTGTACATGGGTATAAACTTCCAACCTATGTATGGGGTATCATGAAAGGTTGTGACTTTTGGTGAACACCTTTTGACTCATTATAAATATATGGATTCATTTCCATATGAATGGTTAGACACTTTACACAATGTTCCAGATTTTGGACATGTCTAACACACTTTCAACACAAAACTTACAGATTATACTTTCTAGAATTGCAAGGAACAATTATCTTTTTGTCTAGACGATTGTTCATACTAGTCTTATCCTAATAGTGATTTCGTGTAACCCGTGACCAAGTGGGTCGAAATAATCTATTAAGAAAGTGTTTACACGATTCTAGTATCAATCCGGTTATTGATTTTTTACCCACTAATCCATATTTCCCCAACACATATTACGCATAATTAAATATTAAGTTCGACTAAGATTTTATTATAAAAATATACAACAAATATTTTTTTAAGCTAAAATTATATTAATATTAAAGAACAAAATATAACTAGCAAAAACTAGTAAATATAATTAATACATAAAAAAAACTACACATTCGAAAAAAATTCGCCTTAGCCAAACACTACAGTAGCCTGAAACAAAGTCTACTATGAGTCCGACTTCGAGAATTAATAATCATCAAGATCCTCATTGTCCACGTACTAATTCTTCATCAAATCATCGAGAGAACTTTTTGCACCACGTACGTTCATCACAACATGTTTTACGCTTAATTTTTTATTTTTTTTTAATAAAGTGTTGTCTAATTAGGAGCCTAGTGTTTGATTCTTGTATCGAAACAAACCCCCTAGCCAGGGTCATCCCTAGAATCACGTATCAAAACCTTCGGCAGACGAGAAACATCAACAAAATTAATGGGCCCCGAATTAGCCAAGCTTGCATCTGGAACACGAGATGACATCAAAGTATTCAAGATTTTAATAAAAATTATCGACATCCCAAATCTCTTCAAACCTCACAGATCCAAAACGATTTCTGATTGGCAATCACTTCATTGCTAAATACATGTCCCAAACTAAGTCGTATTGACTAAATAACCTCTGGCAATTAGCTCAACCTAGTTATTCGGTAAGTTAAAAAACAAAAACGAATAAACACGGTTCCCACGAATCGAATGACATGAATTGGATCCATCCCTGAAAACATAGGCATAGACGCATAACCAGTCAGCCAAGAACTATACGTGCAAGTTTCCCCAAATGTGGCTCGTCTGTGCTTTTCTATTCGTTGGAAGTACCAATACCCACTACTACGAAGAACCTTACTGATTTCTCCCCTTTTGAACAACCATTCTCCCCCGAGTTGAAAGTCACGCTCACACTTTCTCCTTAATCATGATTCAGAAAGATCTTCACATTGATCGAGTGACATCGAAGGTTGAATGGGAAATTCCAGCCAGAATATCCAACCGGAATAAGATACCAAGAAAGAGAAACGTTAGAATTTCAGTTTATTTTATGATACACATTCATTTTGTCATTTTAATTTTATTTCTTAATATATCAAAGAAATACTTGTTTCAGTCTTGTACAAGTTTCCCAATTTTTAAGGTTTTCATATTCTAAAGGAACGAGTACTTGTAAATGTCTTCCATTTAATTCAAAGTCTATGATATGTATGTGCCTAGAAATGTTTGTGGTATGTGAATTATGTGAACTGAAACACGTTTTAAGTTGAATGCATAAGTTTGAACCAACTCTAGTAAACTCAGATTTAATACATCCAAGATTTTGTGCGTTTAAAATCTCTGGCGTATATTTTTCATTATCACCACATCATAAGAACACATCTTAAGGTACAATCTGTAACCACGTTTCGTATACTGACAACCGATAGCTTCCAACGAGCAAACGTACATGTTGAAAACAACCATACATTAGAAAGAAAGAAAGCTTTACCATAACTTAAAGAAGTTGTAAACCAACCACAAACCGTTAACGACCTACTATCACACCGAACCCATATCTAACCACCCATTTAAAAACCACACCCAAATCAGCATCAGCGTTCTAGCCCATTTCACGTCACTATTGTACTAACGACTCAGAATGCTCATGAGCATTAAAAAGACCGGGAAGATCAGCACTAGTCGAGAACCGGACCCACCTTTTCTTCTCAACATACTTAAGACCCGGCTGCAACACTAGCCCAATGAATATAGCAATAACGCTTACGATCATAACCTTAAGCGAAGAAAGAGCCAACACAACACAAATCAATATAGTTGGAGGAACACACAAAAGAATCGACCCAACCGTCCCCACCGGTATTTTATAAGGCCTAGATGCGGCCGGGTACTTCATTCTTAACCTTACGAAAGCTATGAACTCCAATATCATCCCGAAACAGTATAGAAAGTTTTCAGCAGCTACAATTTCTTGAAAACTTAACCACGAAAGAAGAATCACCCCGGAAGCCGAAAACAATATCCCGATTGACGGGGTCCCGTGACGAGACCTTTTAGCGAAAAACTCGGGAATCATACCCCGTTCAGCCATACCAAGAAGTTGAAACGAGTCGCTACTCATTTCGGTCACAAACATACCCATGTTAGACATGGCGGCACCCGCCTGAATCCACCATCGTAACCATACGCCTCCAACTATGTGAGCCACGTCTGAAAAATACCCATCGGTCCACTGATCACGGTGTAGCGGCACTGCACCAGTGCCCATCAAAAGAGGGAAAAAGTAGCCCGAAATGACAAGGATTAATGCATAGAACAACGCTTTTGGAAGTGTTTTTTTGGGGTTATCTACTTCGCCAGCTAACGTACTTATCGAGTCCCAATAGTTAAGGTTCCAAAAGAGTGTGTTTAAGTATAAATTCCAATCAACCACATGTAAATCCACTACTAACCATCTAGCAGGCTCGATTTTAGGAATCGAAATTACACCCATAATTACAAAAGGAACTAAGGAAAATATACCTAATAAAACAGCAACCCACCCAACTATTGACAAACCTCTAAAGTTCATATAAGTAAGGGCAACAGTCAAAGCTAAAACTGCCAACACTCGTGGATACCCGCCTGCTAAAACGGGTATAGCCGATTTCAAATAATCAAGAAACAGAACCGGGTATAACGCGTTGTCGATAACACCACTAAGCCATTTCATCCAACCTTGTTGAAACCCCCAATAAGGTCCTAAAGCAGATGAAACCCAAACAACATAACCACCATCTTCAGGGAACATTGTACCCATTTCAGCAGTGATTAATGCTTCAGGTACACTCCATATAAATGGAAATACTAAAAAACCTATCAGAGCTAAAAGAGGCCCAGCAGCTTGAACACTGTCCTCAACCCCAAATGGGCCCCCAGAAACCTCATAAAATATGAGAAATATAAGGGGCAATATTGATAGAGTTTTACTGTTGTTGCTATCAGTAGCACGTGCAGGAGATGATATTGATTCATTAATCCCTACATATTGTACCTCTTTATGTTGCCCCATTGCAGTAGATGGTTGTTTGTTATCTGTGTTCTTCAATTTCTGCATTTAAATTAAATAACTAAACATAAGCACATCATGAACAAATGTAACTAACTCAATTTATGTTACAGGATGAAAACTATAAAATCTCTAAATCTAACGTAATAAACCTTAATTCATTTAAACAAAACCTAAAAGATAATTTTTAACGCCCTTTTTATGCAAAGCCTATAAATATTGAAATGGATTTAATTCTTAGATCTTTTTCACTATAACAAATTTTCAAGAAGTGGAATTGAAGTTCAATTGAAGAAGCAAGTAATTAAAAAATCTAGAATTTAGAACAAATATAAGATTTGAAGAATATTGGATAAAAAGTGGAGCAATCAGTTTAACATAATTATAGTTAAGATCCTTAATGAACTGAAAATTAACGATTTAAAATTTAAATAATTTAATTTACGAA
Source organism: Rutidosis leptorrhynchoides (assembly GCF_046630445.1). NCBI lineage: Eukaryota > Viridiplantae > Streptophyta > Magnoliopsida > Asterales > Asteraceae > Rutidosis > Rutidosis leptorrhynchoides. The sequence continues at coordinate 424,250,072 of NC_092337.1, forward strand.
CCTACAGGGGATCTTCTATTCATGATTTAGGGGTTTGAGGTGGTCGTCGATCTAAATTGAATTTTCTATTGCAAGTGAGGGATAAAAGTGGCGTGGCGAATAAAGAGACCACGTGCTGATAAATAAATATTAAGTTGCCACGTAGCAATGAAATAAAAGTTAAAATTTAATTACTGTATTAAATTACTCCGCTTTACGAAAATTATTTTATTCGACTTATCTTTTTATTATTATTATTAATTATTATATTATTATTATTATATTTTTTTAGTAAATAGGCATGATTCATGTTAGAAATTGTGATTTTCTACGACACTTTATTTCGAATATTCACCAATATGTATAAGTAATTTATTTCAAGACTTGAAACCACAGTAATATTTATTTAAGGGTAATAGATAGATTTGTTATTTTCCCCCCAAAATCTAAGCCATATATCAAGTTATTGTTTTGGCCCTATAAAAAGTTAAAAGTTCCGCCACTAATACAGTAATTAATGACAGATTGATCTTGTGTGAACGTTAATTTGTTGGATGATGATATAAAGAAAAATAAATAAAATTACAATATAATCATGGGTGTATCTATCTATTATGTTATTTATAGCTAATATAGTCTAGGCTAATGTAACGAAAATGTTTAAAGATAAAAAGGAAAAGTCGACAACGAGACCAAATGAGTGGATTCACACTTCACAAGTCACATTACACAATGGTGAGCTATATACATTGTAGTCTTTATTATATGAGGCTATAGACTATTTAAAAATATCCTTTTTATTATTTAAAATATGTTATACGTGATGTGTATAGCTCACCATTGTGAATACTATCACAAGCACTGCTTAATCGTTGGGCTAAGCAGCTTTTTTAGATATGTCATGTGATAGTATTAGTTGGAAAATGTATGCGTATTTAGGGGTGTCTCGAATTGTGATTCAAACACCCTCTTAACATCCCGATATAAGCAATAATGTATATATAACTTTCAACGTTACAAGTAGAAAACTCCGTTATTAAAAGAGACAATTGTGTTGCATGAAAACATGATCATGCTATTTATAAATGTGGGTGTATTTTGAAGAGGGAAAAAGGTACTTAGAAAAAGTTTTCATAGTCATAATAATACATCAACACGCGTGCGTTTTTAATACAAACCATATGGAAAAAAGTTTCAGAAAAACAAAAAGGATGGAGGAAAAACGTATCATTAGATATGAAGTGGAAATGTAAAATACAACTTTAAAGTATCACCTTTTATAATTATTATAAGTATAAGAGCACAAGGAGTTGTAACACTGAACTCGGTGTTCAATTTCAGTTTCCTCCATAACACTGAGATTTAATACTGAATTTAAAACAGGGAAAATCGTTCAGTGTTCAATTCATTATTTAATTTTATTACTAACAAAAAAGGGAAGAAAAAGAAGAAAGAAAAAAAGAAAGAAAGAAAACTGCTTTTGTTCAACGTTGTCCACTCGACGCCGGTTTAACGCCGGCCTGGATTCGCCACCTCCACCATCCCCGACGTTAAAATTGCAAAACAGTGGTTTTGCACCACGACTCCGTGTGCTCTAAAAGAGTTGAGTATTGGTATCATAACGTATAGCTCTCACCTTTTTATATTTTACAAGTTTATAATGTAAACATTATAAAATATAATGCATATATTTTTTTGGTATCCTCAACAATTTATTATTGAAAATGACGAAAAAAAATAAATCAAAATTATTGATTTTGATAATGATAGTCCTTAAAACTATCGTTAACACGCTTTAAAATGGTGTGCATTTTGATACTGTCGCAATGAAAATGACTAATAACTACAATGTGCAATAACTTAATACTCAACGTGTTAATGACATTTTTAAATAACTTAATACATCTTAATGACATCTTTAAAAGTTGTTAACAAGATCGATTAGTTAAAACCCAATATTGGTAAAGTGTGCCGCACCCTTTGAATATACTGAATTTGAATATTAAATTGAATAAATAACTAGGAACAAAAACCCATAGCAAAGATAATAAAAAAGAAACAACTTTTATGCAATTGCACGCTTAAGTGACAATTTGATCCATATTATCTATATCATATAGATAAATATCCTATCGTTGTTCTCTAGTAACCCCCACATGTTCATATTGGTCGGGCCTATTATTCTTTAATTTCTTCATGTTAAATAAATGAGTGGTGATCTCAGATACCAAAAATTGATCTATACACACTAATTAATGTAAACGGACCAAATAACCCTTTCACAATTATTTATTCCGTATTTTGCTACTTCCAAACAAATATTTAGTTCAAACATAAATCACCAATCGTGTGAACTAATTTTATTTGAATTTAGTTCAACAAATATTTGAAAATTAGGGCTCTGACTTTTGGATACAAAAGAAAATAAAAATCGTATAGTAGAAGTAGAGGAATTTAAGATTTTAAATCCGTTTGTATTGTGTTTAAGTAAGAGAAAGAGAGAAATGCTAAACTAATAAGTGGTAGAATTGTCAATTTCAATTAAATAGTGTGCATGAATCAATTTTAAATGTGAGAATATCACCTCCCTAAATAAATACAATAATGAATTATTTTCACCAATAAACCGCACTTAAAGGTACTTAATTTTGCATCACTTTCAACAACTTAATTAACAGATCAAACAAAGTACACTAAATCCAAGTCATAACAATAACAAATATATATATTTAATAATTAATTAGCAGATCAATATGTGCACCAAACTCCCAACATTAATAAATCCAAGTCATAACAAATATAATATGAAAAAAATCAAACAAAGTACACTATAGTCAAATGACGTATCACATTGTATTAAAGAACAAACAGTTTGTAGAAAAATGTTTCCTCTTTTATCACAAGGTCGATCATGATATGTCAAAAACATTAAAATTTTAATCGAATGCTATCATGAAAAAGCTCCCGTAGTAGCATGCTTATTTCACTTTAAGGTTCTAAAAATCTAATCATTCCATGTACCATTAACTCTAAAACACGACTTCAAATTGAAACGTTACATCCTTTTTAGATCAGCAAATCTCCACCTAGTTTCTACTTGATTATCTCACATACAGAGGCGTGTTATAGAGTGTGCAAAATAGACCATCGAAAATGGTCGAAAATTTTGAAAGATAGTTAAAATTTTATATAACCTTTTACATATATGTGTTTTACTATCGATCCAAATAGAGTACAAAAACTGACGCTCGAAACAAATGTGTTCTTTTTCCTTTCTTACCGAAGTCATAAGTTATTTAATTAAAATATTTCGAAAGCAATGATAATTTATTTTGTTATTTAAAATGATAATCTCAAACATTTGAAAAATACTAAAAAGAAAACATATTGAATTAATAGTTAAATTTTTCTATGAAAAAACACACATAGATAGTAACTTTTTATGTGTCATTAATACACCTAGCTTTTTAGTAGTATTATTCTTTTATATTTATCTAAATTTTAACGTTATGAATGTTCATTTTTATATGTCAAATATAAACTTAAAATTAATGACACGATTTTGTTCAAGTTATGTAGACATTGTATACTATTCCCTTCGTCACAGATTAATTGCCCATTATTTTTTCTATATTTTTTTGACTGTCACAGATTAATTGCCCAGTTTCATAAATAAATAAGAATAATAAGTTGAAGTTCTTTTATACCCTTACTTTAAACATGTAAAACAATAAAGTGAATAAAAAATAAAAAGTAAAACTAGAAAGTAAACAGAAAGGTACATTTGACATTTACCTTTTCTTAAATTGAGTAATTTGTTTGGGGCCAATTAATCTGGGACCGAGAAAGTATTAGTTTTAAAACGCCAATAGTTAAATTAAAATTTCTTGGATACCATACTGCTAGATCAAACAATTGTTTTAGTATAAATACAGGGTATTATATTATAATATTACTCCGTAGAACTTAAACTCGTGTACAGAAACAATATGTTAATATTGTAAATTTAATTTATAAAAAGAATGATATCATTATAATTAATTAAGCTAAAAAGTAATATTAATAACGGTTATATATTGATTTAAAGTACTCCGTAATAGGTATGGAATTGTTTAAATTTAAAAATTGCTTTTTTCGGCAAAATTAACAATAACATAAAATAAAGACTTTTCATCAATTAGATGAAAAAAAGAACAAAGATACAATGAAAACAAACGCATTCAAAGTTCGGGATGAACTAAAAAACCCGAATATTGAATAATGATCAATTGACGTTCAATTTTACCATTAGATGTTATAAATGTGTTTATTAATAGTAATATATTTAGGATAATAGGATAGGATTGAACTATGAACCTATATCATTCATTTTCACATAACAAAATGCAATATTAAATCTTAACTCGAGAAAGCCTTTGATAGTCTCAATTGGAAATTCTTAATGGAAGTCATGAAATGCATGGGTTTTGGTGAAAGGTGGAGAAAATGGATAATCAACTGTCTCAAATCGGCTTCTATTTCGGTTTTAGTCAATGGCTCTCCTACTCGGGAATTTTCTTTAGGAAAAGGTGTCCGCCAAGGTGATCCACTATCACCATTCCTTTTTATTCTTGCGGCGGAAGGTTTGAATCACCTTACTAAGGCGGCGGTCGATAAGGGCCTTTTCAAAGGGGTGAAAGTTGGTAATGATAACATTATGATCTCACATCTACAATACGCGGATGATACAATTTTCTTTGGTGAGTGGAGTAAAGTTAATGCACATAATCTCATCAACATTCTTAAATGTTTTGAATTAACGTCGGGTCTCAAGGTAAATTACCAAAAAAGTTGTGTCTATGGTGTTGGGGTTAGTAACACTGAAGTTGAATCGGTAGCTCGGCGGTGGTTGTCAAGCCGGGAAATTCCCTTTCACTTATTTAGGACTTCCCATCGGGGTAAACACGAATAAGCTAAGTGCTTGGCAACCGATTATTGATAAATTCAAAAGAAGACTTTCGGAGTGGAAAATGCGCTCGATGTCTTTTGGTGGTAGATTAGTCCTTGTCAAAGCGGTTCTCAATAGTCTCCCCTTGTATTACTTCTCGCTCTTCCGTGCTCCGGCGTGCGTCATCAAACTACTTGAGAGCGTAAGACGTTCCTTTTTTTGGGGAGGGGATATTTAGCGCAAAAAAATTTCGTGGGTAAAATGGGAAAATGTAGTTGCACCTTACGGGGCGGGAGGGTTAAACATTGGGAGTCTAAAAACAAAAAACCTTGCTTTATTGGGAAAATGGTGGTGGAGGTTTAAAACCGAAACCAATTCTTTGTGGGTCAAATTAATTCGTAGTAAATACGGTCTTCATGACAACCTAACGTCGGAGTATGGGGTTTCTCATACGTCGTCTTTGGGGACTTGGAATAACATCATTCGTGCAGGAAAAGAAATTGAAAACTTGCAGGTTCACTTTGTCTCATCCTTCTCGAAGATTATTGGCGACGGTGGCTCAACTTTATTTTGGAAAGATCATTGGATTGGAAACTCCGCTTTAAAAATTCTATATCCAAGGCTTTACCGACTTGAATCGAGGGTCGATATCACAGTTAAAGATCGACTCGCTGCTGCTATTGTTGGTGAACGAGCTACTGTTACTGTTTCTAATCAACCGGCTACTGCTACTGCTCCGTTTCAAACTACTGTTGGAGATCGATTTGTTGCTGCTGATGCTGGAAATCAAGCTGCTGTTTCTGCTCTTACTCAACAGGCCGCTGCTATTGCTCCAAATCAAGACACTGTTGCGGCTGATCAATCTGTTTCAGTGACCAGGGGCTGGATCAGACAGCCTTCTGGTCGGGCTCTATAACAACCCTCACTTTTTGACTTCTGAAATTACTGAAATGACCCTAGGGTTTACTGTCTGACTATACGTATTAATTATTTAAGGGTTGTTATATACACAGTCAATTTAACGTTGACCAAATAATAAACTTTTATTCGACACTCACTGCTAATTAAAATTTATGCATTTCAATAATATTATTTATAACTATTAATCTATAAGTAATAAATAAAAAGTGACATTTATATAAATAATAAAACAATTGGGAACTTAATAAAAATAAATATAAGTCATGAATTAGTAAAAAGAAAATAATACTTATCATGTAGTAAATGTAAAAATAATAATAAACATAATAATAATAATAATAATAATAGTAATAATAATGAGACTAAAGAATCTTAAACAATTACATCCTTATGTTGACTAAAAATAAAGTATAAACTAGTACATCCTTATGTTGACTAATTATAAACTAGTACCACCTTTTGTTGACTAAAAATTATAAAACAAAATAAAATCATTAATTAGAACATCCTTATGTTGACTAACACTCTAATACTTGCACTATATAAACACTCCTAGACTCCTAGTTTCTCATTCACAAATCACACCAAAATCTTCTCTCAAAAACAATCTCTCCCTCTCCCTCTCTTGTGGTATTCGGATCTTCAAGCTTGTTCTTCGTGTTCTTCAAGAATCTTCAAGGAGTTCTTCAAGATTTTTAAGGCTTTGATCTTCCATCTTCATCATGTTCATCTTTTCTTTGTTAATTATCGTGAATCTTCAAAGGTATAACATAAACCCTAAACTATTTACATAAACTTTAATCTTTGTTAATTCATATTCATATTATAAACTTGTTATTCATAAGTATATACATAAACACTCCTAGATTTATATATACATATATACATGTAAAAAAAAATATTTTTATATATATATATACGAATTATATATACATATACATATTAAAACCTTAAACCCTAATACTACTTATACTAGTATTTAACATGTATACACTATTACTATTACTAGCACCTATAACCTACTACTTATATTGTAGCACAAAAATATTTTGGGATATGTATTAGAGATGTATAGATCTTCGAACTTTCTTGACAAATGGTTTCTACGAGATTCTAGGCAGAGGGTTTGGATTTCCGATTTAAAGGGTCCTATGGCTCAAGCCCCTAGATCTAAATTAGCCATTCGAAGGGAAAGGGGTGATTGGAAGCTTATCTAATACGGCAAGTATCCTAAAATGAAAAACACTCATAAAAGTAGAAACTCTCTAGTCATAGAAACTTAGTAAAATAAGAAACTTTCTAAAAATGGAAACTTTATAAAAATAGTAACTTACTATGAATAGAAACTTAGTAAAATAAACTATACTTAAACACATACTTAAACTTAAACATGGGCAAAACACTTAACTACTCTTAAATGTCAATAGGTTGACTTTCCTGCTCACTCGTTCAACTCTTTATTCCGAGGAATAACTCTCTCTCTACTTACTAAGGTGACTTTCATAGCCCCACTCTTATTGCTATAGCACTTTTTATACTTACTGGGGTGAGACACATGCTGCTTTTATACTTTAAACAACTTAGACACAAGTACGAACCTAAACTGTACTATGACTAGCTTATGCTACTAAGACCCCACAGTGATATTTTTTAATTGCTTTCAGGATAAGGCATTCTTAATTATTGGGGGTAGGCCTATCGGGAGTAACGTCCCCGATACATTTGACCGTGATGTCTTTGTATTACTTAATAATGATTTAAACATGGTGATAAGGTACTGCCAACTTATCATCGGGGCAACAAAACAAACGTTTAGTCTAAAATATCACGAATCAGTACTACTTTTGGATCTGCGAGATCTACTTTTTGATCCTGCGGGAGATCAACTTTACAACTAAATCTTGTGGTCTAAAAACAACGATAACTACTTTTGTTAAACCTATGAACTTCACTCAACCTTTTTGGTTGACACTTTAGCATGTTTTGTCTCAGGTGCTGTTTGATTCAAGCTTTCTTATCTACTACTTATGTGATGCTACTTGGACTTAGGATCAAGAGATATCGCATTTATTACTTCTGCATATGAACAATTACTTTATCGTTATTTCCATTATTGTAACGACATTTCATTTTCCGCTGCGTACTCAATAAAGTTAAATTTTCTCATTTAGTATTGTTCTCGTATTATAATATGTTGGTTTATTTGATATTAGTAACGTTTCTTCCAGACCCTATTGGGAGGACGTTACAGATTGGTATCAGAGCATAACCAGGCTGTTATAGAGAACCAGGATTGCATTTTTATGTGTGCCTTACTTGCTAGCTAGGGTGCCTTAGCAATCTAGGAAACTATAACCTTTCCTGCCTTAGACTTAAAGCATTTAGAATTGCCTTATAATCTTAACAATCATGCTTTACCAAACTTGACTTAAAGATTCTAATCAAAGTCTCTTTCCTAATGTAGGACTACAACTTTCCTTGACCATAGTGCCTTTAATTGTTGCCTTTAACTGTTAAATGCTACACTATACTTTAGAAACTTTACTTATCTTAGAATGCCGAGCTAATCTAAGAACTCTGCTCACTTTCCTGAGTACTATCCAATTACACCACCGCATCTAAATGCGACACAATGATTTCAGAAATTCTTGACATTCATAAGTCATCTATCATGGTTATGTGTATTACATATGTATTACATGAAATATTATCCATGATTTTGAAATTCTTATAATTGTTACTACTCACACTCAAACGTGTATAACTCTCTGTTATATCACGTACCTATATGCCTTATGCCTTTATGCATCGGTTTGCGAATTGAAAAATGTCATTGGGTTATCACAGTATACGAATTGAAAGTCTTTAATCAAAAGATTATTAGATTACATACTTATCACTTTATGATCTCGACACGTCATACTGCCATTATTAAAGTAAAGACACATCATATCTTATTATATCTTATCGTATCTATCCTAATAGATTTTGTCTAACACTTTTCCTAAATTCCCTCCATAAATTACGGAAATTTTTTGCTATATACACGTATTCGAGGAGACGAATATATCATCCAGTATTCAAAACTAATCTCATATCAAAAACCCTAATTCCAAACACATAATATGGATTCCTCGAACTCTTCGAGCTCCAATGGCAGCGTAACCGGAATGAACCAACCAATCAGCCATCATCTATTTTGGATGAATTGGGGATGGGTTCGTAGTAAACTTAATCAATGGAAACAAGAAGAAGGTGATCCCTTCCACCAACCGAATTCACCTCTTGGTGAAGAACCTGAAGTAATTACTGGCGAACCCGTTCGGAACACTATTTTCACCCTCATTTCCAGGATATCCAGTCACGAATATATAATATCTAAAATTTTAGATCTTATTCATCCACTTGTCCGAACCGCCAATCATCCCGGAATAATAGAAGAAGTCAACGAGCTTCGCGCTCGAGTAGTGGCTCTGGAGAATATGGTGCGAAACCTACGAACACCAGCAGCAGCACCAGCAGCATAACCAGTACCACCAGTACCATCGGCATCACCACCAACATCACCAGCTTCACTAACGAAAACATCCGCATTCCACGCCTCAACATCACACTCAGTACCTCAAACATCAACATCATACGCCCCATAGATACCAAGGAATATTACTAATAATGAGTTAAGATGTATTGACTCATTCTTCCTGAAGAATTACATATGTATACTTTATATATATGGATTGGAACAATAATAAATCTTTTCATACTAAGCTATTACGTGTGAATCTTAACTAGTATGTACTACTTGATTAATTCATATCATTAATATGTTATGATGTACATCCTTCGTTAATGACTTAACAATCGTTAATCACTGCTTCAACACAATAAACTCCATTTCATAATAAACCAAGTGTATTACTCAAATACATGATTGATTGTATACTTTCATTTTCGATGTACTCGAAACTTTCTAGAAAACATCATTCGTGCCTTATGAATTTCACAAGAATTCCACGAGCACCAACATCATATACTGAGGTATATCAATAACAATGAACGATGAAGTATTGATTCATAACTTCATTAGCGAAATATTTCGCGACAATTATGAAATCTCTAAGGTTTTGGAGATTATTTATTCTCGTTTCAACCGCAAATCAAATGAGTTTAATATTATATTAACTCATTAAATCTATATTATATCTGAAGAATACATATATGAACGTATATCTTCTCTTTTGTACAAACTGTTAATTGTGAAAATATTTTAATGGGTAGGTAATACGCGAGAAATATTTATATCTCACATTAATATGTTACATTGTACATTCTTCAAATTCTGATTCAATAATCAGTAACTATACTACTTACATCCACATATGTATCCGCGCACCAAAGAACAACCATTTTCATTCAAATCAAATTACATATTCTGAATTTGACATATCAGAATTCAAGTAAAGCTATAGCAGATGTTATCTTCCTAAAGATCACTACATTCATGAATTATATTCATTCGTATTCTATGGTGAATTATCACATCAAACCACCAAAATTATCATTCATTACTTTTGAAATCAACAACGCCTATTCGTCAACCATTAGATCCATTGACGATTACAATCAGCGTTTAATCATCTAAAAATAAAATTTCTTGAAACCATCTCGGGTTGTCAATCAATGATTCAGATTCGTTAACCTTGAGAATGCTGACGAAGCAGCAAATGCTATAGATGTTCTTAAGGGCTAACAGTTTGATAATAAAGAATGGTAAGTTGAAAAAGCCCAAAAGAAAATTTGGAACTGAAAAACGGATTGAGCTAACCATGGAGGAGACCAAGGACAAACACAAGGGCCAAACTCTATATTCAAAGAATCCAGGAAATTCTAAATCCGGTGAAATCTTTAGAGAATATCTTGCTCCAAAGTCATGTTAAAAGCTTGCGGAAAATTTTTCTTCATCAACTTTCGAACTTAGAAATTCCAAAATATCATCATAAATATCCTCTATATTTCGGAAGATATCTTCATAACGATTCATGTCCGCAATTAAGTATCTCTTTGCGATATCTTTATAAAGGAAACTGTTTTAGTTTCTATATTCTGTAAAATTCGAGTTTAAATTATAAATGCTTTGAAGAAGTGATTGGGAATTGAAGCATGAGTTAATATAATATAATGACGTCAGGCCAACGTGATTATATTACAGTAAGTCATGCTCAGTTTTTAATGGAAGATGATGATTCATAGATTTTATAATCATCATTTGCCATGTTACACGACTCTTACATTCTATTTAACCTCTAAACATATCAAGAAAATATTTTTCTTGATGATTCGGTCTTTTTCGAATATTCTGGTAATATGAAAAATCAAATCGTGCTATTACCTTTCCTTTCTACTTTATATATTATGATCAATCAAAACTTCATATCTATGAATTCTGGACCATTACTCGCTTGACTTGAAGTCGGGAAGAAGAAACAAAAACATAAAGCTCTGACATATAAGGGAAAATATAAAGCCCGATAACGACTCCGAAATTACAAACCGTGTATATCAATGCGTATAGCAATATAAAGACACGGGTTAATTAAAAACACTATAACCCCAAGAGCATAGAAGAAGTAAACAGATTCCTCTGGCGGTAAAAGAAAAAGAAGAATGACTGCATAGATGGTCATAACCAGGATCAGAACTGGATTTAGCATTTTCTTAATCTTTTGGAAGTTTGAATTGAGAAAGAAAGTATAGAAGTGGTGAAAATAATGAAACGGAAGAAGCTAATTTATAGCAAAATTCCAAACACATCAATCGAGGCAAATCACCGCATTTAATCAAACAAATCTCAAAATTTCGTAAATACCGGAGAATCAAATCTTATAGATTACGAAGATTTCCTTTAATTCCTTGAATTCCGGAAATCAATCGTGACTACGTCAAAAGTTAAGGCGAACATTTAATTTTCTCATTTCACTCTTTTATGATAGCTTCGTTTATACTCTTCCTATAAATGAATCGTTTTATTCATATTATTCAATAGTGATAAAACTTTATTTTTCAACTTATATTCATCATTAAAATATTCTTGTTGTAAACAATGAAGATCTCTATCAAATTTCATGACTGTGATTTTCACGAACTCCTCTCTGTTTGTCTGCCCTAATATTGTGGCATAAAATGCTCAAGGTTTTAAATGAGCTCAATACCATTCATAACACATTTCATGTATCCAATTTACTGAAATGACTTGTATAACATCATCATTTTGAATGATCTTCGCATTAATGATAAAATGCACTTCGTTGAAGAACCTATAGAAATCATGGAAGGAGAGGTCAAACAAACGCGTAAAAGCAACATACCTATCATTAAAGTCTGTTGGAATTCGCGTAGAGGCCCCGAATATACTTGGGAACGCAAAGACCATATGAAACGGAAATATCCCCATCTCTTCTCAACGACTGATGCATCCGAGAAGTCTACCTAAAACTTCGGGACGAAGTTTTTATTAACGGGGATGTACTATAACAACCCTCACTTTTTGACTTCTGAAATTACTGAAATGACCCTAGGGTTTACTGTCTGACTATACGTATTAATTATTTAAGGGTTGTTATATACACAGTCAATTTAACGTTGACCAAATAATAAACTTTTATTCGACACTCACTGCTAATTAAAATTTATGCATTTCAATAATATTATTTATAACTATTAATCTATAAGTAATAAATAAAAAGTGACATTTATATAAATAATAAAACAATTGGGAACTTAATAAAAATAAATATAAGTCATGAATTAGTAAAAAGAAAATAATACTTATCATGTAGTAAATGTAAAAATAATAATAAACATAATAATAATAATAATAATAGTAATAATAATGAGACTAAAGAATCTTAAACAATTACATCCTTATGTTGACTAAAAATAAAGTATAAACTAGTACATCCTTATGTTGACTAATTATAAACTAGTACCACCTTTTGTTGACTAAAAATTATAAAACAAAATAAAATCATTAATTAGAACATCCTTATGTTGACTAACACTCTAATACTTGCACTATATAAACACTCCTAGACTCCTAGTTTCTCATTCACAAATCACACCAAAATCTTCTCTCAAAAACAATCTCTCCCTCTCCCTCTCTTGTGGTATTCGGATCTTCAAGCTTGTTCTTCGTGTTCTTCAAGAATCTTCAAGGAGTTCTTCAAGATTTTTAAGGCTTTGATCTTCCATCTTCATCATGTTCATCTTTTCTTTGTTAATTATCGTGAATCTTCAAAGGTATAACATAAACCCTAAACTATTTACATAAACTTTAATCTTTGTTAATTCATATTCATATTATAAACTTGTTATTCATAAGTATATACATAAACACTCCTAGATTTATATATACATATATACATGTAAAAAAAAATATTTTTATATATATATATACGAATTATATATACATATACATATTAAAACCTTAAACCCTAATACTACTTATACTAGTATTTAACATGTATACACTATTACTATTACTAGCACCTATAACCTACTACTTATATTGTAGCACAAAAATATTTTGGGATATGTATTAGAGATGTATAGATCTTCGAACTTTCTTGACAAATGGTTTCTACGAGATTCTAGGCAGAGGGTTTGGATTTCCGATTTAAAGGGTCCTATGGCTCAAGCCCCTAGATCTAAATTAGCCATTCGAAGGGAAAGGGGTGATTGGAAGCTTATCTAATACGGCAAGTATCCTAAAATGAAAAACACTCATAAAAGTAGAAACTCTCTAGTCATAGAAACTTAGTAAAATAAGAAACTTTCTAAAAATGGAAACTTTATAAAAATAGTAACTTACTATGAATAGAAACTTAGTAAAATAAACTATACTTAAACACATACTTAAACTTAAACATGGGCAAAACACTTAACTACTCTTAAATGTCAATAGGTTGACTTTCCTGCTCACTCGTTCAACTCTTTATTCCGAGGAATAACTCTCTCTCTACTTACTAAGGTGACTTTCATAGCCCCACTCTTATTGCTATAGCACTTTTTATACTTACTGGGGTGAGACACATGCTGCTTTTATACTTTAAACAACTTAGACACAAGTACGAACCTAAACTGTACTATGACTAGCTTATGCTACTAAGACCCCACAGTGATATTTTTTAATTGCTTTCAGGATAAGGCATTCTTAATTATTGGGGGTAGGCCTATCGGGAGTAACGTCCCCGATACATTTGACCGTGATGTCTTTGTATTACTTAATAATGATTTAAACATGGTGATAAGGTACTGCCAACTTATCATCGGGGCAACAAAACAAACGTTTAGTCTAAAATATCACGAATCAGTACTACTTTTGGATCTGCGAGATCTACTTTTTGATCCTGCGGGAGATCAACTTTACAACTAAATCTTGTGGTCTAAAAACAACGATAACTACTTTTGTTAAACCTATGAACTTCACTCAACCTTTTTGGTTGACACTTTAGCATGTTTTGTCTCAGGTGCTGTTTGATTCAAGCTTTCTTATCTACTACTTATGTGATGCTACTTGGACTTAGGATCAAGAGATATCGCATTTATTACTTCTGCATATGAACAATTACTTTATCGTTATTTCCATTATTGTAACGACATTTCATTTTCCGCTGCGTACTCAATAAAGTTAAATTTTCTCATTTAGTATTGTTCTCGTATTATAATATGTTGGTTTATTTGATATTAGTAACGTTTCTTCCAGACCCTATTGGGAGGACGTTACAGGCTCTTGGCGAGTTAATTCATCTTCGACATCTTATCAATTCTACGTTCTTAGATCCAAAAAAAGAGGATTCGTGGAGATGGAATTCATCTTCAAACGGGATCTTCACGGTCAAAAAATTATCAACTATCATTGAAGAACAAGTATATGCTGAAGCTTATAATCATGGAGAGGTCACAATTCGTAACGCTTTGGTCCCAAATAAGGTTGAAATTTTCGTTTGGCGGACTTTAAAGAAAAGGCTTCCTGTAAGAACCGAGTTAGATAAAAAGGAATCGATTTAGATAGTGTTAGATGCCCCCTCTGTGAAGACGACATTGAAACAATGGAACATTCTTTCGTTTTTTGTAGTCATGCGCAAGAGGTTTGGAATCGGGTGTATCGTTGGTGGAATCTCGGAAACTATGCCCCTTATAGTATCAATGAAATGCTTCGTGATTTTCCCTCACAAGTCGGTTCGGCCACGGGTTCTAGAATTTGGCAAGCGGTAGTTTGGGTTAGCGCTTATTTGAATTGGAAGAATAGGAACAATATGGTCTTTCGTGGCAAAAGGTGGAACGCTCCGGTTGCTCTCAACGAAATCCAAGTTCTCTCTTTCGATTGGATATCTGGGAGAGCTAAAGGGGTCAACATCGATTGGAACGATTGGATATCGAATCCGAGTATATATTTAGCGTAATCGTGTTTTTGTGGGGTGATGCATTCTCGGCATCCCTCCTTTTCGTGTTTACTTAAGCCTTGTTTTTCGTTTTATTTTTTAGTTCATGTAGTTTTCTTCGGGTGGTTTTGTTTCTCTTGGGGTGGTCTTTTCTTAGACCTACCCTCCTGTGTACCTTGTCTTCTTTTTAATATAATTCATGCTTTTCGAAAAAAAATATATATTAAATCTTAACTAATTGCACCGACCCTTGTAACTTCCAAACAAATCAAATCAAACCACGTTCTTAAACAAACAACTCAAAACAAACACTACCGTAATGCTAATAATAATAATTATCATTACATATAAATATAAATATATATAAATATATAAATATACAAATATTTAAAAAGTATTAATGATAAAGATAATGATAATGATTAGGAACAAAGAAATGAAACTAATTACCTCATCTCCGATAAATTCAACAGGTCTCTTAGCCGAAACTTCAGGAGCCGAAGTTTTTAGTGTTACGTCATCAGAAGCGGTGAATTTGGCGGCGAAATTACCGGAGTTTTTGGTTGGTGAACTCGGCGGAGCCGGGACCGGAGGTGTTGAATCGCCGGGAGAAGTTAGAGGAGTTTGTGAAGACCGTTTGGATGGAGCGGTTAATATAGTTGGCACCATATTATCAAAGGCGCATTAAAGCGATTTGTTTATGTTTTTCTAAGCAATCAGAACACGAGAGTTTATGTTAGTGATAACGATAAGCAAGATTTTAAGTAGTCTAGGAGTTTGGATTATATAAGAAGAGATTTTAGATGGACTTTAGGATGTAATTATGGTCCACAAAATGTAATGATGGCAAAGGAAGGTTTATCTATTTTTTTAGAGATTTTGCTTAAGACTTAGTGGGAAAAAAGAATTTGTTAAAAAAACAAAAAAACAAAAAGAAGACTAATTTTTTTTGAAAAGCAAACAAGATTTTATTAGATCACAACATTAGGTTCTCAACATTACACATTAGGATGCCAAGGTGGCAACAATATAGACAATAATGAAAACAAAAAGATAGACCGCAACTATACAAACTACACAATGAAAACAGACTACATTACAATGGAGCTAGGATTGTGTAGCCAATTATTCCAATCGATATTCGTCGCTTTGCACCTTCTCGACACCCACTCAAAACTCTTTGCTTGTATTTCACAAACCGCAACCGGAGCATTCCACACTTTATTTTTGAAGACTTTTTCGTTACGATAGTTCCACAATAGATAAGCACTAGTCCACATTACCGCTTGCCATACTCGATTGTAGGAGACCGAACCATTTTATCCCGAAACAAGAAGGAGAGATAGACTCAAGTTTGGTGGCCTTGGCAAGTTCCACCAATCGAAGATTCTATTCCAAACGTCCCGCACTCTTTCGCAAGATAAAAGGGAATGACAAACACTCTCAATATCATTGTCACAATTTGGACAACGTACCGAATGTAGATCGACTCCCCTTTTATCTAATTCAACGAGAACCGGGATCCGCCCTTTTAAAACTCTCCAAACAAATACCTCCACCTTTTTGGGAGTGAGATTGTTACGCAAAGTGTTCATTTGAGAGGAGTTACTTGTATGTAGGATTTTCTCGTCAATAAGTTTTGAAAGCACGTTTGTTTTGAAGATACCATTGGAACTTAGACTCCACGTCCACGAATCCGCATCCTCCTGATGAAGTTTAACTGAAGACAGCAGCAGCCGCAGGTCCTCCAGCTCTTTCGATGCTCGACCTGATGGATTTCTCACCCAGTTTACAACGAACGATGTCCCTGTAGCTGATTGTCGAATTCTCGAACCCACTGATGTACCCGGATCACATTCTAGATGAAACAACCTCTTGAACCTGTTTTTTAAGATGACATTCCCAACCCACAAGTCGTTTCAAAAGGAGGTTGATAACCCGTCCCCAATCTTTTGAGTGAAAGAAGAGGGGAAAGGAATATCAATACCTTCTAAGGAACACCCAGCTTTAATAATATTAGTCCACACCGAAGAATAAGGAAAAGCATTAGTATCAAAATTTTGTGAAAGTCCACCCGAAGACCCATAGATACTAGAAATAACTTTGACCCATATGGAGTTGGTTTCGGTTTTGAACCTCCACCACTTCTTACCGATCAAAGCTAAATTTTTACTTTTTAAAGAATCCAAATTAAGCCCCCCTTTTTCGTAAGGTAGAAGAGTATCATCCCATTTAACCCAAGAGATTTTAGATTTATCACCCGACCCGCCCCAAAAAAAATTACGACTTACACACTCGAGTTTTTTTACCATACATGGCGGGGCACGGAAGAGCGAGAAGAAGTACAACGGGAGGCTATTCAACACCGATTTCACAAGGGTCAAGCGTCCACCGTATGACACCGAACGGGCCTTCCGCTCCGAGAGTCTTTTCGCAAACTTATCGATGACCGGATTCCAACTTTCAAACTTATTCATTCAACCCCCAACCGGAAGACCTATGTAAGTGATGTAGTGACCCGAACTTTTCCATGTTTATATATATTAATTGAGATTGATGTTTACATGATTAAATGTTTCCAACATGTTAAGCAATCAAACTTGTTAAGACTTGATTAATTGAAATAGGTTTCATATAGACAATTGACCACCCAAGTTGACCGGTGATTCACGAACGTTAAAACTTGTAAAAAACTATATGATGACATATATATGGTTATATATATAGTTAACATGATATTATGATAAGTAAACATATCATTAATTATATTAACAATGAACTACATATGTAAAAACAAGACTACTAACTTAATGATTTTGAAACGAGACATATATGTAACGTTTATCGTTGTAACGACATTTAATGTATATATATCATATTAAGAGATATTCGTACATCATAATATCATGATAATATAATAATTTAAAATCTCTTTTGTTATTATAAACATTGGGTTAACAACATTTAACAAGATCGTTAACCTAAAGGTTTCAAAACAACACTTACATGTAACGACTAACGATGACTTAACGACTCAGTTAAAATGTATATACATGTAGTGTTTTAATATGTATTTATACACTTTTGAAAGACTTCAATACACTTATCAAAATACTTCTACTTAACAAAAATGCTTACAATTACATTCTCGTTCAGTTTCATCAACAATTCTACTCGTATGCACCCGTATTCGTACTCGTACAATACACAGCTTTTAGATGTATGTACTATTGGTATATACACTCCAATGATCAGCTCTTAGCAGCCCATGTGAGTCACCTAACACATGTGGGAACCATCATTTGGCAACTAGCATGAAATATCTCATAAGATTACAAAAATATGAGTAATCATTCATGACTTATTTACATGAAAACAAAATTACATATCCTTTATATCTAATCCATACACCAACGACCAAAAACACCTATAAACACTTTCATTCTTCAATTTTCTTCATCTAATTGAACTCTCTCAAGTTCTATCTTCAAGTTCTAAGTGTTCTTCATAAATTCCAAAAGTTCTAGTTTCATAAAATCAAGAATACTTTCAAGTTTGCTAGCTCACTTCCAATCTTGTAAGGTGATCATCCAACCTCAAGAAATCTTTGTTTCTTACAGTAGGTTATCATTCTAATACAAGGTAATAATCATATTCAAACTTTGGTTCAATTTCTATAACTATAACAATCTTATTTCAAGTGATGATCTTACTTGAACTTGTTTTCGTGTCATGATTTTGCTTCAAGAACTTTGAGCCATCCAAGGATCCATTGAAGCTAGATCCATTTTTCTCTTTTCCAGTAGGTTCATCCAAGGAACTTAAGGTAGTAATGATGTTCATAACATCATTCGATTCATACATATAAAGCTATCTTATTCGAAGGTTTAAACTTGTAATCACTAGAACATAGTTTAGTTAATTCTAAACTTGTTCGCAAACAAAAGTTAATCCTTCTAACTTGACTTTTAAAATCAACTAAACACATGTTCTATATCTATATGATATGCTAACTTAATGATTTAAAACCTGGAAACACGAAAAACACCGTAAAACCGGATTTACGCCGTCGTAGTAACACCGCGGGCTGTTTTGGGTTAGTTAATTAAAAACTATGATAAACTTTAATTTAAAAGTTGTTATTCTGAGAAAATGATTTTTATTATGAACATGAAACTATATCCAAAAATTATGGTTAAACTCAAAGTGGAAGTATGTTTTCTAAAATGGTCATCTAGACGTCGTTCTTTCGACTGAAATGACTACCTTTACAAAAACGACTTGTAACTTATTTTTCCGACTAGAAACCTATACTTTTTTTGTTTAGATTCATAAAATAGAGTTCAATATGAAACCATAGCAATTTGATTCACTCAAAACGGATTTAAAATGAAGAAGTTATGGGTAAAACAAGATTGGATAATTTTTCTCATTTTAGCTACGTGAAAATTGGTAACAAATCTATTCCAACCATAACTTAATCAACTTGTATTATATATTATGTAATCTTGAGATACCATAGACACGTATACAATGTTTCGACCTATCATGTCGACACATCTATATATATTTCGGAACAACCATAGACACTCTATATGTGAATGTTGGAGTTAGCTATACAGGGTTGAGGTTGATTCCAAAATATATATAGTTTGAGTTGTGATCAATACTGAGATACGTATACACTGGGTCGTGGATTGATTCAAGATAATATTTATCGATTTATTTCTGTACATCTAACTGTGGACAACTAGTTGTAGGTTACTAACGAGGACAGCTGACTTAATAAACTTAAAACATCAAAATATATTAAAAGTGTTGTAAATATATTTTGAACATACTTTGATATATATGTATATATTGTTATAGGTTCGTGAATCAACCAGTGGCCAAGTCTTACTTCCCGACGAAGTAAAAATCTGTGAAAGTGAGTTATAGTCCCACTTTTAAAATCTAATATTTTTGGGATGAGAATACATGCAGGTTTTATAAATGATTTACAAAATAGACACAAGTACGTGAAACTACATTCTATGGTTGAATTATCGAAATCGAATATGCCCCTTTTTATTAAGTCTGGTAATCTAAGAATTAGGGAACAGACACCCTAATTGACGCGAATCCTAAAGATAGATCTATTGGGTCTAACAAACCCCATCCAAAGTACCGGATGCTTTAGTACTTCGAAATTTATATCATATCCGAAGGGTGTCCCGGAATGATGGGGGTATTCTTATATATGCATCTTGTTAATGTCGGTTACCAGGTGTTCACCATATGAATGATTTTTATCTCTATGTATGGGATGTGTATTGAAATATGAAATCTTGTGGTCTATTATTATGATTTGATATATATATGTTAAACCTATAACTCACCAACATTTTTGTTGACGTTTTAAGCATGTTTATTCTCAGGTGATTATTAAGAGCTTCCGCTGTCGCATACTTAAATAAGGACAAGATTTGGAGTCCATGCTTGTATGATATTGTGTAAAAAAACTGCATTCAAGAAACTTATTTTGTTGTAACATATTTGTATTGTAAACCATTATGTAATGGTCGTGTGTAAACAGGATATTTTAGATTATCATTATTTGATAATCTACGTAAAGCTTTTTAAACCTTTATTGATGAAATAAAGGTTATGGTTTGTTTAAAAATGAATGCAGTCTTTGAAAAACGTCTCATATAGAGGTCAAAACCTCGCAACGAAATCAATTAATATGGAACGTTTTTAATCAATAAGAACGGGACATTTCAGTTGGTATCCGAGCGTTGGTCTTAGAGAACCAGAAAATTTGCATTAGTGTGTCTTATCGAGTTTGTTAGGATGCATTAGTGAGTCTGGACTTCGACCGTGTTTTCTTTAAAAATGATTGCTTAACATTTTTGTTGGAAACTATATATTTTTAACATATGAATATTATGTGATATATTAATCTCTTAACGTGTTTGATATTATGTGATAGATGTCTACCTCTAGAACAAGTCCCATTGACTCACCTAATAATAATGAAGAGTCAAATGTAAATTGGAATGATTTGTGGACTGATTCACAAGTTCCCGAAGAGGAACCGGAAGAAGAGTCGGAACCGGAAGAAGAATCGGAACCGGAAGAAGAATCGGAACCGGATGAAGAAATAGAACCGGTGGGGGAAATAATAAAACGGTTAAGTAAAAGAAAATCCTCAACCAACCGACCAAAGTTAATTATGGTCAATGGTGTTTCCGCCAAGGAAGCAAAATATTGGGAGGATTACCAATTCTCCGATGAATCGGATTCCGACGAGAATTCCGATGATGTTATAGAAATTACCCCAACTGAATTTAAAAAGGCAAAAGAAAATAATAAGGGAAAGGGCATAAAAATAGAGAAATCTAATTCCAACCCCGATGAACTTTATATGTATCGTCAACCCCCGAAGTCCTTAAGTTGTAACAATGACCCGGGAACCTCTAAACCACCAGGTTTTTCTAAACCAATGTGGATAACGACGGCTCGTATTAGGGGAACATCATATATCCCTAGAAACTTGGCAAAACGAACCAAAACCGAAGAAGAAGAAACGAGCGAGTCGGAATAAGATAGTTGTATTCGTGTGGTGTAATATATGTAATATAGTGTTCTTATGCTTTATGATATATGTAAAAATTGCTTGTATTAATAAGTATTTTTTTTATGAAACTAACTCTTGTCTATTTTACAGTTTAAAAACACAAAATGGATAGACAACCCAATATTTTAAGAGACCTACCCGGAGACATGATTGATGAAATCTTGTCTAGAGTCGGCCAGAATTCTTCGGCACAACTATTTAAGGCGAGATCAGTTTGTAAGACATTCGAAGAACGTTCCAAGAATGTCTTGGTTTATAAGAGACTTTCGTTTGAAAGATGGGGGATATCACATTGGGAAACCCATAAGTTACGATGTGTTTACTTTGACGCATATATTGCGGGGAACCCAAATGCTATTTTACGCAACGGGTTAAGAAATTATTTTGACTCAATATATCCGAATATTGGACTTCGTGATTTAGAAAAAGCGGCTAACATGCAACATAAAGAAGCATGTTATGCTTACGGATTAGTAATGTTCGCTTCTCACCAAAGTGAGAACAAGAACATCGGGCTACAACTATTAAACAAAACGTTTCCACAAGTGACGGAGTCGGTAATTGGGGTAAGAAATGAGGTTTTTAGATTATTACGGGACTGTTGGACATTACGTAACCCTCGTCCCTTTGATGACGTTACGACACGCTGTCTTATCAACGGCCATAACGGTTATGTTGCACAAGACCAAGGATGGGAAGTAGTCCTAGTAAAACCAGAATGCATGACTTGTTTCTGGACGTATGAATTACGTGTCTTTATTGCCTTTGCTGAACGACTTGTGTACTAGCTAGAATTGTCTTCACAACTATCTTGTATCATTGTGTGCTATATTTCATGCTTTATGTAAAATAAGCGGTATTGTAAGTTTGTAAAATATTGTATAAAAGTTTGAACGCGAAATATTATTATAATCAGTTTTTCATATAGAATTGTAGTAGTTGAATTGTATATTAGCTACTAAGTATGAACTTAACGGGTAGGTACTACCCGAATTTAAACTTATAAAACGCTAATATGAAGAAAAAGCTTTTATAAATGAGTTCATATTATGCTACGAAATACTATTAACTACTCTTAATATTCTGTATGATTAACTTGTTCCATTTAACTATTTTGAAGGAAATGGCACCGACTACTCGACACACCGTGAATATGAATGAAGAGGAATTCCGTACTTTTCTAGCTTCAAACATAGCCGCTATACAGGCTGCGCTACATACCAACAATAACCTTGGATCTAGCAGTACAGGAAATCGTGTAGGATGCACCTACAAAGAATTCACTGCCTGCAAACCTTTGGAATTTGATGGAACCGAAGGACCGATCGGATTGAAACGGTGGACCGAGAAGGTTGAATCGGTGTTTGCCATAAGTAAGTGTACTGAAGAGGACAAAGTGAAGTACGCTACGCATACCTTCACAGGTTCTGCGTTAACATGGTGGAATACCTATCTAGAGCAAGTGGGACAAGATGATGCGTACGCACTACCGTGGTCAGCATTCAAGCACTTGATGAATGAGAAGTACCGTCCCAGAACCGAGGTCAATAAGCTCAAGACAGAACTTAGAGGGTTACGAACCCAAGGATTTGATATTACCACGTACGAAAGACGATTCACAGAATTGTGCCTATTGTGTCCGGGAGCATTCGAAGATGAGGAAGAGAAGATCGACGCGTTTGTGAAAGGATTACCGGAAAGAATCCAAGAAGATATAAGTTCACACGAGCCCGCCTCCATACAACAGGCATGTAGAATGGCTCACAAACTAGTGAACCAGATTGAAGAAAGAATTAAAGAACAGACTGCTGAGGAGGCCAATGTGAAGCAAGTAAAAAGAAAGTGGGAGGAAAACGGTGATAAGAATCACCAATACAACAACAACAACAGCAATTACAACAATAATCGCAACAATTATCCCAACAATCGCAACATCAATCGCAACTACAACAAACGGCCCAACAACAATAATAACCGCAACAACAACAACAATCAGAAGCAGTTATGCCAAAGGTGTGAAAAGAATCACTCGGGGTTCTGCACCAAATTTTGCAACAAGTGTAAAAGAAATGGTCATAGCGCGGCGAAGTGTGAGGTCTACGGACCAGGGGTTAATAGAACGAAAGGAACAAATGGTGTCGGAACGAGTAATGGTGGAGCAAGTAGTGTCGGAGCAAGTTATGCCAATGTAGTTTGTTATAAATGTGGAAAACCAGGCCACATTATTAGAAATTGCCCGAACCAGGAGAACACGAATGGACAAGGCCGTGGAAGAGTTTTCAATATTAATGCGGTAGAGGCACAGGAAGACCCGGAGCTTGTTACGGGTACGTTTCTTATTGACAATAAATCTGCTTACGTTTTATTTGATTCGGGTGCGGATAGAAGCTATATGAGTAGAGATTTTTGTGCTAAATTAAGTTGTCCATTGACGCCTTTGGATAGTAAATTTTTACTCGAATTAGCAAATGGTAAATTAATTTCAGCAGATAATATATGTCGGAATCGAGAAATTAAACTGGTTAGCGAAACATTTAAGATTGATTTGATACCAGTAGAGTTAGGGAGTTTTGATGTGATAATCGGTATGGACTGGTTGAAAGAAGTGAAAGCGGAAATCGTTTGTTACAAAAATGCAATTCGCATTATACGAGAAAAAGGAAAACCCTTAATGGTGTACGGAGAAAAGGGCAACACGAAGCTACATCTTATTAGTAATTTGAAGGCACAAAAACTAATAAGAAAAGGTTGCTATGCTGTTCTAGCACACGTTGAGAAAGTACAAACTGAAGAAAAGAGCATCAATGATGTTCCCATTGCAAAAGAATTTCCCGATGTATTTCCGAAAGAACTACCGGGATTACCCCCACATCGATCCGTTGAATTTCAAATAGATCTTGTACCAGGAGCTGCACCAATAGCTCGTGCTCCTTACAGACTCGCACCCAGCGAGATGAAAGAACTGCAAAGCCAATTACAAGAACTTTTAGAGCGTGGTTTCATTCGACCAAGCACATCACCGTGGGGAGCTCCTGTTTTGTTTGTCAAGAAGAAAGATGGTACATTCAGGTTGTGTATCGACTACCGAGAGTTGAACAAACTTACCATCAAGAACCGCTACCCACTACCGAGAATCGACGACTTATTTGATCAACTACAAGGCTCGTCTGTTTATTCAAAGATTGACTTACGTTCCGGGTATCATCAAATGCGGGTGAAAGAAGATGATATTCCAAAGACTGCTTTCAGAACACGTTACGGTCATTACGAGTTTATGGTCATGCCGTTTGGTTTAACTAATGCACCAGCTGTGTTCATGGACCTTATGAACCGAGTGTGTGGACCATACCTTGACAAGTTTGTCATTGTTTTCATTGATGACATACTTATTTACTCAAAGAATGACCAAGAACACGGTGAACATTTGAGAAAGGTGTTAGAAGTATTGAGGAAGGAAGAATTGTACGCTAAGTTTTCAAAGTGTGCATTTTGGTTGGAAGAAGTTCAATTCCTCGGTCACATAGTGAACAAAGAAGGTATTAAGGTGGATCCGGCAAAGATAAAAACTGTTGAAAAGTGGGAAACCCCGAAAACTCCGAAACACATACGCCAGTTTTTAGGACTAGCTGGTTACTACAGAAGGTTCATCCAAGACTTTTCCAGAATAGCAAAACCCTTGACTGCATTAACGCATAAAGGGAAGAAATTTGAATGGAATGATGAACAAGAGAAAGCGTTTCAGTTATTGAAGAAAAAGCTAACTACGGCACCTATATTGTCATTGCCTGAAGGGAATGATGATTTTGTGATTTATTGTGACGCATCAAAGCAAGGTCTCGGTTGTGTATTAATGCAACGAACGAAGGTGATTGCTTATGCGTCTAGACAATTGAAGATTCACGAACAAAATTATACGACGCATGATTTGGAATTAGGCGCGGTTGTTTTTGCATTAAAGACTTGGAGGCACTACTTATATGGGGTCAAAAGTATTATATATACCGACCACAAAAGTCTTCAACACATATTTAATCAGAAACAACTGAATATGAGGCAGCGTAGGTGGATTGAATTATTGAATGATTACGATTTTGAGATTCGTTACCACCCGGGGAAGGCAAATGTGGTAGCCGATGCCTTGAGCAGGAAGGATAGAGAACCCATTCGAGTAAAATCTATGAATATAATGATTCATAATAACATTACTACTCAAATAAAGGAGGCGCAACAAGGAGTTTTAAAAGAGGGAAATTTAAAGGATGAAATACCCAAAGGATCGGAGAAGCATCTTAATATTCGGGAAGACGGAACCCGGTATAGGGCTGAAAGGATTTGGGTACCAAAATTTGGAGATATGAGAGAAATGGTACTTAGAGAAGCTCATAAAACCAGATACTCAATACATCCTGGAACGGGGAAGATGTACAAGGATCTCAAGAAACATTTTTGGTGGCCGGGTATGAAAGCCGATGTTGCTAAATACGTAGGAGAATGTTTGACGTGTTCTAAGGTCAAAGCTGAGCATCAGAAACCATCAGGTCTACTTCAACAACCCGAAATCCCGGAATGGAAATGGGAAAACATTACCATGGATTTCATCACTAAATTGCCATGGACTGCAAGTGGTTTTGATACTATTTGGGTAATAGTTGATCGTCTCACCAAATCAGCACACTTCCTACCAATAAGAGAAGATGACAAGATGGAGAAGTTAGCACGACTGTATTTGAAGGAAGTCGTCTCCAGACATGGAATACCAATCTCTATTATCTCTGATAGGGATGGCAGATTTATTTCAAGATTCTGGCAGACATTACAGCAAGCATTAGGAACTCGTCTAGACATGAGTACTGCCTATCATCCACAAACTGATGGGCAGAGCGAAAGGACGATACAAACGCTTGAAGACATGCTACGAGCATGTGTTATTGATTTCGGAAACAGTTGGGATCGACATTTACCGTTAGCAGAATTTTCCTACAACAACAGCTACCATTCAAGCATTGAGATGGCGCCGTTTGAAGCACTTTATGGTAGAAAGTGCAGGTCTCCGATTTGTTGGAGTGAGGTGGGGGATAGACAGATTACGGGTCCGGAGATTATACAAGAAACTACCGAGAAGATCATCCAAATTCAACAACGGTTGAAAACCGCCCAAAGTCGACAAAAGAGCTACGCTGACATTAAAAGAAAAGATATAGAATTTGAAATTGGAGAGATGGTCATGCTTAAAGTTTCACCTTGGAAAGGCGTTGTTCGATTTGGTAAACGAGGGAAATTAAATCCAAGGTATATTGGACCATTCAAGATTATTGATCGTGTCGGACCAGTAGCTTACCGACTTGAGTTACCTCAACAACTCGCGGCTGTACATAACACTTTCCACGTCTCGAATTTGAAGAAATGTTTTGCTAAAGAAGATCTCACTATTCCGTTAGATGAAATTCAAATCAACGAAAAACTCCAATTCATCGAAGAACCCGTCGAAATAATGGATCGTGAGGTTAAAAGACTTAAGCAAAACAAGATACCAATTGTTAAGGTTCGATGGAATGCTCGTAGAGGACCCGAGTTCACCTGGGAGCGTGAAGATCAGATGAAGAAGAAATACCCGCATCTATTTCCAGAAGATTCGTCAACACCTTCAACAGCTTAAAATTTCGGGACGAAATTTATTTAACGGGTAGGTACTGTAGTGACCCGAACTTTTCCATGTTTATATATATTAATTGAGATTGATGTTTACATGATTAAATGTTTCCAACATGTTAAGCAATCAAACTTGTTAAGACTTGATTAATTGAAATAGGTTTCATATAGACAATTGACCACCCAAGTTGACCGGTGATTCACGAACGTTAAAACTTGTAAAAAACTATATGATGACATATATATGGTTATATATATAGTTAACATGATATTATGATAAGTAAACATATCATTAATTATATTAACAATGAACTACATATGTAAAAACAAGACTACTAACTTAATGATTTTGAAACGAGACATATATGTAACGTTTATCGTTGTAACGACATTTAATGTATATATATCATATTAAGAGATATTCGTACATCATAATATCATGATAATATAATAATTTAAAATCTCTTTTGTTATTATAAACATTGGGTTAACAACATTTAACAAGATCGTTAACCTAAAGGTTTCAAAACAACACTTACATGTAACGACTAACGATGACTTAACGACTCAGTTAAAATGTATATACATGTAGTGTTTTAATATGTATTTATACACTTTTGAAAGACTTCAATACACTTATCAAAATACTTCTACTTAACAAAAATGCTTACAATTACATTCTCGTTCAGTTTCATCAACAATTCTACTCGTATGCACCCGTATTCGTACTCGTACAATACACAGCTTTTAGATGTATGTACTATTGGTATATACACTCCAATGATCAGCTCTTAGCAGCCCATGTGAGTCACCTAACACATGTGGGAACCATCATTTGGCAACTAGCATGAAATATCTCATAAGATTACAAAAATATGAGTAATCATTCATGACTTATTTACATGAAAACAAAATTACATATCCTTTATATCTAATCCATACACCAACGACCAAAAACACCTACAAACACTTTCATTCTTCAATTTTCTTCATCTAATTGAACTCTCTCAAGTTCTATCTTCAAGTTCTAAGTGTTCTTCATAAATTCCAAAAGTTCTAGTTTCATAAAATCAAGAATACTTTCAAGTTTGCTAGCTCACTTCCAATCTTGTAAGGTGATCATCCAACCTCAAGAAATCTTTGTTTCTTACAGTAGGTTATCATTCTAATACAAGGTAATAATCATATTCAAACTTTGGTTCAATTTCTATAACTATAACAATCTTATTTCAAGTGATGATCTTACTTGAACTTGTTTTCGTGTCATGATTTTGCTTCAAGAACTTTGAGCCATCCAAGGATCCATTGAAGCTAGATCCATTTTTCTCTTTTCCAGTAGGTTCATCCAAGGAACTTAAGGTAGTAATGATGTTCATAACATCATTCGATTCATACATATAAAGCTATCTTATTCGAAGGTTTAAACTTGTAATCACTAGAACATAGTTTAGTTAATTCTAAACTTGTTCGCAAACAAAAGTTAATCCTTCTAACTTGACTTTTAAAATCAACTAAACACATGTTCTATATCTATATGATATGCTAACTTAATGATTTAAAACCTGGAAACACGAAAAACACCGTAAAACCGGATTTACGCCGTCGTAGTAACACCGCGGGCTGTTTTGGGTTAGTTAATTAAAAACTATGATAAACTTTAATTTAAAAGTTGTTATTCTGAGAAAATGATTTTTATTATGAACATGAAACTATATCCAAAAATTATGGTTAAACTCAAAGTGGAAGTATGTTTTCTAAAATGGTCATCTAGACGTCGTTCTTTCGACTGAAATGACTACCTTTACAAAAACGACTTGTAACTTATTTTTCCGACTAGAAACCTATACTTTTTTTGTTTAGATTCATAAAATAGAGTTCAATATGAAACCATAGCAATTTGATTCACTCAAAACGGATTTAAAATGAAGAAGTTATGGGTAAAACAAGATTGGATAATTTTTCTCATTTTAGCTACGTGAAAATTGGTAACAAATCTATTCCAACCATAACTTAATCAACTTGTATTATATATTATGTAATCTTGAGATACCATAGACACGTATACAATGTTTCGACCTATCATGTCGACACATCTATATATATTTCGGAACAACCATAGACACTCTATATGTGAATGTTGGAGTTAGCTATACAGGGTTGAGGTTGATTCCAAAATATATATAGTTTGAGTTGTGATCAATACTGAGATACGTATACACTGGGTCGTGGATTGATTCAAGATAATATTTATCGATTTATTTCTGTACATCTAACTGTGGACAACTAGTTGTAGGTTACTAACGAGGACAGCTGACTTAATAAACTTAAAACATCAAAATATATTAAAAGTGTTGTAAATATATTTTGAACATACTTTGATATATATGTATATATTGTTATAGGTTCGTGAATCAACCAGTGGCCAAGTCTTACTTCCCGACGAAGTAAAAATCTGTGAAAGTGAGTTATAGTCCCACTTTTAAAATCTAATATTTTTGGGATGAGAATACATGCAGGTTTTATAAATGATTTACAAAATAGACACAAGTACGTGAAACTACATTCTATGGTTGAATTATCGAAATCGAATATGCCCCTTTTTATTAAGTCTGGTAATCTAAGAATTAGGGAACAGACACCCTAATTGACGCGAATCCTAAAGATAGATCTATTGGGTCTAACAAACCCCATCCAAAGTACCGGATGCTTTAGTACTTCGAAATTTATATCATATCCGAAGGGTGTCCCGGAATGATGGGGATATTCTTATATATGCATCTTGTTAATGTCGGTTACCAGGTGTTCACCATATGAATGATTTTTATCTCTATGTATGGGATGTGTATTGAAATATGAAATCTTGTGGTCTATTATTATGATTTGATATATATATGTTAAACCTATAACTCACCAACATTTTTGTTGACGTTTTAAGCATGTTTATTCTCAGGTGATTATTAAGAGCTTCCGCTGTCGCATACTTAAATAAGGACAAGATTTGGAGTCCATGCTTGTATGATATTGTGTAAAAAAACTGCATTCAAGAAACTTATTTTGTTGTAACATATTTGTATTGTAAACCATTATGTAATGGTCGTGTGTAAACAGGATATTTTAGATTATCATTATTTGATAATCTACGTAAAGCTTTTTAAACCTTTATTGATGAAATAAAGGTTATGGTTTGTTTAAAAATGAATGCAGTCTTTGAAAAACGTCTCATATAGAGGTCAAAACCTCGCAACGAAATCAATTAATATGGAACGTTTTTAATCAATAAGAACGGGACATTTCAAGTGAACGGGAGTGTACCATGGTTACAACCAAACATGCTAGCCATACTTTCCACCTCCACCTTTTCTACTCCAATCCCGAAGAGGTTGCTTTTAAGGTAGTTAACTTTCAAACCGGACGTGAGCTCGAAACATTTAAGGAGTGTAAAAAGGTTCCTCAAGTTTGAGATACTCCACTCACCAAAGAAGATGGTATCATCCGCATATTGAAGATGTGAGATGGGAATTTTATCCGATCTGATTTCCACACCCAAGATTTTTTTACTATGAACCGCCTTTTTTGTCAAAACATTTAATCCTTCCGCTGCAATGATAAATAGAAAATGTGATAACGGATCACCTTGTCTAACCCCTTTCTCCATTTTAAACTCACCTGTGGGTGACCCATTAACAAGGACCGAAACGGAAGCTGACTTAAGACATGAACGAATCCAACCTCTCCACCTTGACCTGAACCCTATTATTTCCATTACTTCCAAAAGGTATTCCCAACTCAAGCAATCAAATGCTTTCTCGAAATCCACTTTAAAGATTAAACTCTTGGCACGCTTGTGTTTTAAGAAACTTATAGATTCACTAGCAATTAACGCCCCATCAAGAATATTCCTATTTTTTATGAAAGCACTTTGTTCGAACCCGACGAGAGATGAGATTACCTTCCTTAGTCTATTCGAAAGTAGCTTCGCAATAATTTTGTAGAAGCTTCCGATAAGACTAATAGGACGGTAATCATTGAGGACCAAAGCATCTTGTTTCTTGGGGACCAAAGTAATGAATGACGCGTTGCACCCTTCGTTGATAATACCTTTGCACCAGAAGTCATGAATGGCTACCATTAGATCATCTTTAACAACATGCCAAAACTTCTTAAAAAAACCCATGTTGAACCCGTCCGGGCCCGGGGCTTTAGAACTGCCGCACCCCTTAATCGCCTCCCATACTTCGTCTTCGGTGAATTTAGCTTCCAACAAGGTTGCTCTCTCGGTTGAAATAGAAAATAATACAGGCCCCATAGGAATGGTACCAGGCCCGCTGTCCAGTGGGTTTAAACTGACAGGGATATCCGAACCAGCAGGCTCACAGGCTGCTCCTACGGCCCAATTAACAGATTGCAGAAGTCTGGGCCTATGAGATCTGGACTGACCCGCATAAAAACGTTCCTGAAAATGAGATTGGACTGTTGCTTTGATTATGGATGGATCCTCGCACCAAACGTCGTTAACCATTAGTCCTCTAAGATTATTTTTATTATATTTTCTGCGCGTTGTCGAATGAAAAAACTTTGAGTTTTCATCACCTTCTAAAACCCAACGAATACGTGCTTTTTGCTTTAACATCCCCACTTTGACCTTTTCTTTCGCGAGCCAATTCTTCCGAGATTCAAGCCAACACTTACGATCACCCTCGGATAAGACTCCACTTTTCGCTTTCAATTCCCAACTTTGAGCAATGTTCTTTAGGTCCCTAATTTCTTCGTCAAGATTCCCAAATTCCTCCTTACTCCACTCTCTCAAATTGGCTTTTACATTTTTCAATTTATCCCGGAAACAATAATCCTTTTTACGAGAACGAACCTCCCTATTCCAACCCTCACTTATTACTTTATCTACCCCTTCTTTGTTCAACCATTCGTCAAAATTTTTAAATGGTTTTAGACCGAAGTCAATCAACCCATCTCTAAGAATTAAGGGACAATGATCGACTCCATTCTATCAAGGACATTGATGGAGAGATCGTTCCAAAGATTAATGAAGTTGTTCGAGACAAGAAACTGATCAAGCTTACTAAATTTGGATCCGTCGTCACTAATTCTTGTGAATTTCCTACCATTAAGTGGTACCTCGAATAGATTATTCCGAACGATGAACTCATTAAATCTCCTAGCTCTTGCTTCATGGAATACGCAATTAAGTCTATCCTCACGTACTCTAACCTCGTTGAAATCACCGCATAATACCCATGTCGAATCTATACTCAACATAAGATTATCAAGGGCCTCCCACATTCTTTTCTTATCTTTATCACAATGGGGGCTATAGACATTGACGATGATTGTGTCATAACCAAAACCCACCCAATTGCCTCTAATTGCTAAGAAAAAGTCACCACCAACCGCACAATTGACCTTGAACCTATTAATATCCCACACCAGTAACAAATCACCCAAATTCCCGATAGCATCCTTTTGAACATAACCTATATCACTATGCCCCCACAATTGGTTTACCCACAAATCATTAAGGCCTTTGCATCTTGTTTCTTGGAACACCGCAATGTCAGGTTTCTCACTAAAACACAAACCTTTAACCCAACTAAATTTGCCCGCAACCCCAAAACCCCTAACGTTTAATGATATGATCTTTATAACGAACCAATTAACAAACGAAGAGTTTGGCCATTTAAGGCCAATACCCTCACCGAACTCCTTAAGCTCAACATCATTAATAGACCCACCTACAGAGATTCCAGCATCACAACTTTTCTCAGGCTTCTTAGGTTTGCGTCTGTTGGGATTCGATTTACTGTTGCAATTCTTACAATTGATACGTCCCGCAACTCTAGCCAGCTTCTTGAGTTTCATTATGCGAGAAGATGCCTTCCAATTGCCAATCGTAGACCAGTAGCACTCATTACACACAGAAACTTCAATTGAGCCACAAGAATTACACGATCTACCATTGTTTCTCCTTTTTTGACCAGTAGGTTTTTTGGGGCGATTATAATTATGCGAGTCAGACTCTACAGGCATGTTATGATTTTGGGCATCTGACGTCACAGGCCCACTGGGATTTAACTGGGCTTGTGTGTTGGCATGGCCCGCTTGACTCATCAGATTATCCCTCTCAGGGGCCACTTGACAATCAGGTTCATTACCAGAATCCTTAGAAGTAGTTGGGCTTGGTTTAGTAGTTGGACTTAATGCTGGTGTTGGCCCAACATTGGTGACCGGATCAGATACCGTTGGAACCTTATCCCCACTCCTGTAATTATTGCACTTTTTGGGACTAGGGTTTTGAGTTTCCCCAACAACCTCATTATTATCTTCAAACAAATGCCCAATCCCAAAGCAGCAGGACCCTTGGTCTTCTTCAACCGATGCAACATTTTTACCCTGACTCTTAGTATTCTCACCACCGTGAAATCCGACCGGTTTGAACCCCGTAATCGGAACAGATTCAGGATACTCACTCAGATCTGATTCGAGCGATTCAAACGAATTATTGTCGTCCACCTCCTTATCCATTATATCTTCGTACTCATCCTCACTAGGAAATTCATCCGAATTGATAGAATCATCACTATTACCTGACATGTCCATGTCAGAGTTATAACTATCACCTGAGTAAAATGGATTCTTCCTTTCTTCTGAAACAGTGATGAAATATGAACTTTTTTTGTACTTAAGGGTAATGGAATCCTTCACTTTATTAGGCTTTAATAACTTGACATGTACCCTACCAACGTCCAGATTTGTCGCTGTCTTAATCTCACAATTGTCGAATTCATACACCACTTCCCACCATTCCGCTATGGACATGAACATTTTTTCATTCCAGCATTGTGGTGGCACCCCTCGTATTTGTAGCCACACCATTCGATTTTCAGGCCATTGATCCGGGTTCCAGCGACTAATTTTTTGTATCCACTTCCTAAGTGGATGGTTTGACCTATTGAGTACATCACTAACAGATGCTTCTTCATTGAAGATTAGTAGCACATTTAGCCCTCCTAGACTTTTAACCTGGACATTGACTATACCCTCCTCAACACAGATGGCATCAAGATTATTGATGACCAAAAAGTTTATGGCTTCACCTACGATTTTAGATTTTAACAGCTCGTCATTACCATCACCATCTTTAACACTCACAACCCTTTCATTCTCAGCATCAGCTTTCGACATTAATTTTGTTCGAAGATCGACCTTGTGTTGGTTGAGCATCTGACGTAGATCCACTTTTCACCCCCCAAAACCTCGACATATCTCCTTCCATCCCAGTGGCGCCGATTGAACTTATTTTCCCCACCCCCACCATTGTTTTGGTGTTCTTTGTATGAGTGCTTGGTTCTGCTATCTTCATCCTTTGGTTTTCGGTTGGTTGCTTTGAACACTTTGATAGTTTTATCCCCAAAACTAATCCCTTCCAATCGACCTAGCAAAGCATCTGGGTATTTGACGTCTGCAAAGCGTACAAACGCAAACCTTTCACCACCTTTGAGTAGACTACCTGCAACATACACATCTCGAACTGCTCCATATGGTTTGAAAGTCTTCCATAGATCGATAACTTTGTATTCACCAGGAAAGTTGAAGAACGTGAACGATGTCAAATCGTTTCTACTCGACCATTTGAACCGGTGTTGGAATTTGTCGCCGTTGTACCCCTTCGCTGCCCTAGCCGAACTCGCCTTCTCTCTCTCTCTCTCTCTAGTTTCTCTCTCACACATTCTCTTGCTGGTAGCTCAAAATCCCTAAGGCCTGATCCTTTGTTTCAGCGAAACATAACCAAGATAAAAAAAAAGACTAATTAAAGAATTCTTATAAGAAAACATACATTATATTCATATATATGATGAAAATAGTGATAGCTCGCAGAGATTCAGTGAAGTTTCACCATTTTAGTCATGTATATTTTTTTATAAGGACTCTAATTCAATTAATTCAAAGTTAAAACATTCGTAACTCAAAGACCTATTATATTCATATTCATATATATTTTTAAAATAATTTAATTAAATATAATAGTGATCTTGACTACTTATTGGCCAGAGGTCCACTCGGAAGCAATCTCTTTATCCGTCGAATAGAGAGAGATGACTTTCTCTGCTTTTGAGAGTGTTTCACTCTGGATGGAGAAATGACTTGTTTTTATTCTCACCTCCCCCATACACCACTCATGTTATATTGGATTTTGTTGTTTTTTTAGTGATCTTGACTCCCTAATGAACAAATTCAACGTCTAAGTATATAATACAGTGATCCTTGCTCTCTAATGAACAAATTCAAAACTTCGTCACTGAAAATCCTTTATTATTGCTTGTTACTCAAATCATAACATTTTCCCAAAGTTTTAACTATTGATGATGTCTGCACATGTAATGCAGTTGCACAATATTACCAACTACTCAATGGAGTATCTATTTTTAATATATAGATCATAATCAAATATGTTTAAAACATCAAAGCTTAAATTTAAGGTATATTGTTTTTTGAAAAGGGACAAACTCACACACTCAATACGAGTTTATACATTTTTCCAAAGATATACCTGGACATGAATCCCCAAACTTATGAGGTCGCCTGGATATTGATATCGAAAATGGTAGGCCTTATAAAGTTAAATAGTTGACATAATAGGTACAAATGTTACAAATATAATAAGACACACTCACATACCTTATGCACTAATCTGTATATGACTTATGTAGATGCTAGTAATAATTTTCTTTATCCTTATTCAATTGCCAATCCTTGTTTTTTTTCACTTATATAGTTATATATGTTTTCTGATACAATGTTTTTAGCTTCTTTATAGTTGACACGATTCATTTGTTCTGCAGGGAAGATAACTCACATTTGACTTTTGTTTATCAATTAGTTAAAATGAAGGATCCGATTACATTCAATAGGTAAATTAGTCAAAAAATTGATCTTTATTCTCTTGATTATTTTTAACACCAAACGGCTCTGAAACTGTGATATAACTGAGGCAAAAACTAGGTAACTAATCAGGTCAATACATGTATAGCAAGATTATACACAGCAAGCAATTATTTACCATTAATGGCATATTATTTCAATAACTTTAGTGCTAAAACTTCTTGTAAAAATCAATTTGAAGGTACACAAAAATTGACAGTTGATTTATGCAATGTTCTAGATTCACACACTTTTACAATATCCTAAAGAAAAGATTGATTCTAATTCTTCATGTAATATTTAGTTATAACCAATGTAAATGGGTCTAAATAGTTCATCCAAAATAGAAAATTAGATACAAACATGCTACTTCACAGTAACTAAATCGATATTAGTGAATAAACTGACTTGTATAAAGAATCAAAATAAACAAATATGCAAAGATAGATGACTTAAATTAAAGACTCATCAGATATTGATTTTGTAGCAGAACTGTTGAGTTAAATGTACAAGAGAACTACTTTAACATCAGTAAAAAACTAGAACGTGCTATTGCATTAGTATATACAAAAAAGTAGAATTTACACAAATACGAAATCATATAATTCTAATACTACCTACTGCATTGGTCTAAATAACAAAAAACACAGATACACTTGTAATCAAAACAGAAGCAATGACATGACTTGCCGATACAAACTTAGGTTTCTCATAACTTACTATTCGCTAAGACAATTGCGGTGAAGTTGCAAGACCACAAAAGCAGTCTTTTAAGTGGCTTTCCTTCATATCACATTGTATCTTCACCCAATCTACAATTTCATTCATGACAGTTTCAGCTTCTACACGCAAACTATGAAACCTTGCTTCCACTTTATCCTTCTTTAATGTCGGCAATTTAGTCAGTAAACCTTCAATACGTTGCAGAATTGACATGATGTAACAAGTCTTTGCTTTCCTAAACTGAATTTGAAAACTCATGTCTTCCCAACATGTCTGTACAATGTTACCAGGTTGGTCCCCATGTTTCAGAAATTGTGCGAAACCTTCCTCATGCATCTTTTTTCTTGAGATTCTCCATTAATGCTTTCTCCTGGTCTAGTATCACCTTCAGTTCAGCCATAATGTTTTGTGCTGATGTGGAATCCCTCACTGCTCTATCTTCCTTCAAGTATTTTCCATCGTATTATAATATTTATTTATAGAAACAGTAAATTAGCCTACATTTATGTCATAACATAACTTCGAACCAACAACAGTCAGACAATATCTAAAAGATTAAAACAAAACATAAAAAACACCCTCCAGAGCTATATAAGAAAATATAACTGGATTATGACATAGGAGGTAACGTTCTGATCTTCTGTAGTAATTTAACATGCTATTCTAGACATATGATAATTGCTGAATGTAATGCAGCAATTACAATTATACCTAGCAAACGGGTCAAGTTGGGTTAGTTTGGGTAACTGGTCAAAACAGTTTTGGGTTGAAATGGGTCATGGGTCAAATAGGTCCAAATGGGTCAGGTTAGGATGGGTTGGGTAACATGTCGAAACAGGTCATGGGTCAAATGGGTCCTAACAGGTCATATATTTTTACATTTGATTTTTTTTGCATTTATTATATTATTTTAGTTATTATCATTTATTATATATATAAGAATATATTAATATAAGAATATATTAATATACATAATAAATGATATAACCATGAATGCTTACACAAATGTATGGCAAATGAAACTTGTTACGCTTAACCCATTTGACACATTCATAAGACCCATTAGACCTATCTCTTTTTATTGAGCTTTAGGAATTGATACCCATTACATCTGTTCCTTTATACATTGTATAGGAGAGCCAATAAGTTCGAGGGAAACCCATTGGACCTTTTATTGAGTATTGATTTACATTGTCATGCCAAATTTTTCTCAAGACCCAATTTGTAGTGACCCGAACTTTTCCATGTTTATATATATTAATTGAGATTGATATTTACATGATTAAATGTTTCCAACATGTTAAGCAATCAAACTTGTTAAGACTTGATTAATTGAAATATTTTCATATAGACAATTGACCACCCAAGTTGACCGGTGATTCACGAACGTTAAAACTTGTAAAAACTATATGATGACATATATATGGATATATATATAGTTAACATGATACTACGATAAGTAAACATATCATTAAGTATATTAACAATGAACTACATATGTAAAAACAAGACTACTAACTTAATGATTTTTAAACGAGACATATATGTAACGATTATCGTTGTAAAGACATTTAATGTATATATATATCATATTAAGAGATATTCATACATGATAATATCATGATAATATAATAATTTAAAATCTCATTTGATATTATAAACATTGGGTTAACAACATTTAACAAGATCGTTAACCTAAAGGTTTCAAAACAATACTTACATGTAACGACTAACGATGACTTAACGACTCAGTTAAAATGTATATACATGTAGTGTTTTAATATGTATTTATACACTTTTGAAAGACTTCAATACACTTATCAAAATACTTCTACTTACCAAAAATTCTTACAATTACATCCTCGTTCAGTTTCATCAACAATTCTACTCGTATGCACCCGTATTCGTACTCGTACAATACACAGCTTTTAGATGTATGTACTATTGGTATATACACTCCAATGATCAGCTCTTAGCAGCCCATGTGAGTCACCTAACACATGTGGGAACCATCATTTGGCAACTAGCATGAAATATCTCATAAAATTACAAAAATATGAGTAATCATTCATGACTTATTTACATGAAAACAAAATTACATATCCTTTATATCTAATCCATACACCAACGACCAAAAACACCTACAAACACTTTCATTCTTCAATTTTCTTCATCTAATTGATCTCTCTCAAGTTCTATCTTCAAGTTCTAAGTGTTCTTCATATATTCTACAAGTTCTAGTTACATAAAATCAAGAATACTTTCAAGTTTGCTAGCTCACTTCCAATCTTGTAAGGTGATCATCCAACCTCAAGAAATCTTTGTTTCTTACAGTAGGTTATCATTCTAATACAAGGTAATAATCATATTCAAACTTTGGTTCAATTTCTATAACTATAACAATCTTATTTCAAGTGATGATCTTACTTGAACTTGTTTTCGTGTCATGATTCTGCTTTAAGAACTTCGAGCCATCTAAGGATCCGTTGAAGCTAGATCCATTTTTCTCTTTTCCAGTAGGTTTATCCAAGGAACTTAAGGTAGTAATGATGTTCATAACATCATTCGATTCATACATATAAAGCTATCTTATTCGAAGGTTTAAACTTGTAATCACTAGAACATAGTTTAGTTAATTCTAAACTTGTTCTCAAACAAAAGTTAATCCTTCTAACTTGACTTTTAAAATCAACTAAACACATGTTCTATATCTATATGATATGCTAACTTAATGATTTAAAACCTGGAAACACGAAAAACACCGTAAAACCGGATTTACGCCGTCGTAGTAACACCGCGGGCTGTTTTGGGTTAGTTAATTAAAAACTATGATAAACTTTGATTTAAAAGTTGTTATTCTAAGAAAATGATTTTTATTATTAACATGAAACTATATCCAAAAATTATGGTTAAACTCAAAGTGGAAGTATGTTTTCTAAAATGGTCATCTAGACGTCGTTCTTTCGACTGAAATGACTACCTTTACAAAAACGACTTGTAACTTATTTTTCCAACTATAAACCTATACTTTTTCTATTTAGATTCATAAAATAGAGTTCAATATGAAACCATAGCAATTTGATTCACTCAAAATGGATT
Source organism: Rutidosis leptorrhynchoides (assembly GCF_046630445.1). NCBI lineage: Eukaryota > Viridiplantae > Streptophyta > Magnoliopsida > Asterales > Asteraceae > Rutidosis > Rutidosis leptorrhynchoides. Next base: position 424,290,363 of record NC_092337.1, read on the forward strand.
TAAAATGAAGAAGTTATGGGTAAAACAAGATTTGATAATTTTTCTCATTTTAGCTACGTGAAAATTGGTAACAAATCTATTCCAACCATAACTTAATCAACTTGTATTGTATATTATGTAATCTTGAGATACCATAGACACGTATACAATGTTTCGACCTATCATGTCGACACATCTATATATGTTTCGGAACAACCATAGACACTCTATATGTGAATGTTGGAGTTAGCTATACAGGGTTGAGGTTGATTCCAAAATATATATAGTTTGAGTTGTGATCAATACTGAGATACGTATACACTGGGTCGTGGATTGATTCAAGATAATATTTATCGATTTATTTCTGTACATCTAACTGTGGACAACTAGTTGTAGGTTAATAACGAGGACAGCTGACTTAATAAACTTAAAACATCAAAATATATTAAAAGTGTTGTAAATATATTTTGAACATACTTTGATATTTATGTATATATTGTTATAGGTTCGTGAATCAACCAGTGGCCAAGTCTTACTTCCCGACGAAGTAAAAATCTGTGAAAGTGAGTTATAGTCCCACTTTTAAAATCTAATATTTTTGGGATGAGAATACATGCAGGTTTTATAAATGATTTATAAAATAGACACAAGTACGTGAAACTACATTCTATGGTTAAATTATTGAAATCGAATATGCCCCTTTTTATTAAGTCTGGTAATCTAAGAATTAGGGAACAGACACCCTAATTGACGCGAATCCTAAAGATAGATCTATTGGGCCTAACAAACCCCATACAAAGTACCGGATGCTTTAGTACTTCGAAATTTATATCATATCCGAAGGGTGTCCCGGAATGATGGGGATATTCTTATATATGCATCTTGTTAATGTCGGTTACCAGGTGTTCACCATATGAATGATTTTTATCTCTATGTATGGGATGTGTATTGAAATATGAAATCTTGTGGTCTATTATTATGATTTGATATATATAGGTTAAACCTATAACTCACCAACATTTTTGTTGACGTTTTAAGCATGTTTATTCTCAGGTAATTATTAAGAGCTTCCGCTGTCGCATACTTAAATAAGGACGAGATTTGGAGTCCATGCTTGTTTGATATTGTGTAAAAACTGCATTCAAGAAACTTATTTTGTTGTAACATATTTGTATTGTAAACCATTATGTAATGGTCGTGTGTAAACAAGATATTTTAGATTATCATTATTTGATAATCTACGTAAAGCTTTTTAAACCTTTATTGATGAAATAAAGGTTATGGTTTGTTTTAAAATGAATGCAGTCTTTGAAAAACGTCTCATATAGAGGTCAAAACCTCGCAACGAAATCAATTAATATGGAACATTTTTAATCAATAAGAACGGGACATTTCACAATTGACCTGAAAGCTTGACCCAAATGACACAAATTTGAGAGTATAGATCTCAATTGCCAGGTATAATTACAACGCATGAGAGATAAGAATATAGTTTCCTTGTGCAAATACCTCACGTGTAATCAATGTGAAAGTGGCTGTTGAAGAACTATCTAAAAAATAGTTTTTGACTTCAATTGGCGTGTTTACTTCTTTGCATGCTTCAACTGTCAATAATTCTGGTTCTGGATAGATCTTAAAACTTGTTAAGTTAGCAAAAGGCGAAGGTTGATGTAAGATTAGTTCCACCGATGAATACAGAAGCTGCACAATAGTATAAAAGAATATTATACGAAGAAAACAGAATGGTTAATTTAACATCCATGAGTGTGTATCTTTTGGATTGTTAATTTAATTTAAATACCTCAATAATTTCCAAGTTAACTTTAAAAAATGTGGCATTACTGAACTGTTCAAGCAGATTAACAACTTTTTTAACACCTAACTCTGATGGTTTGCTGATACAAAGATCAACTTTCTCCAAAGAAGGAAGGCAAACTTCCTTTAGTTAATGGCAAAGAAGACTGACTTTTAGATATCAATGATATAAGATCAGGTGCACAAATCTGAATCTCGCCAACACAATTTATAATACTGAGAGTTTTAAGTCGAGGCGTGACAACATTAGAATCATCTGACCAGTCTTCTGTTGGAGTGTGGAGACCTTTAAACAACAAGAAAATTGGTCCTGGTGAGCGATGAGGCGCATCGCTCAAGCGATGAGGCGCATCCATGCAGCGTTTTTTGCCGAAGGTTTTAGATGCGGGGTTTTCAACTGATATGGCGCATCAAACTAGTGAGATGCGGCGCATCGTGAGATAGATGTGGCGCATCTTGACCTGGAACTTGAACCTGCAGTTGCAAACTTGGATCTGTCGTGGAAATTGAAGGGATGCGGCACATCACCTCTCAGATGCGGCGCATCTCTTGTAGCCTGCCACTTGCCCAAGTTGCACACATGTTATACGGACATATTTGATCTACCTTTTGCTTTAGGTGCAAAGTTGTCTACTTTACACCTAAAATTATGGCTGTGAACATGCCAATGCTAGGTTGTAAAAGGATCAAATGGGCTAGCATGATGATTACTTGAAGCATGATGAAGATCAAGTTGAAGTTTGGTTGTTCTTGTTCTCTCCTATATATAGAACTCATTGTATGCAATTGTAAATACACCACTCTCAAATATTCAGTAAATAAACGATCTCTAGTTGGTCTGTGGACTAAAGCAATCACAACGATTGCATATAACCACGTTATATCTTGTGTCGTTCTTACATTTCTTGCATTTTAATCTTTCGTTCATTAAGTGGGTTGAGTGATCTTGATAGTATCACTACTCGGCTAGTAGTCTTGTAGAATTACTAGCATTGTTTGGGTCCTAATATCCTAACAACTGGTATCTAGAGCACAAGGTTTCATTAAGGGGACGATGACGGAAGACGGAAAGTTTAGAATCGACCGATTCGATGGGAGAGACTTTGGCTTTTGGAAGATGCAAATTGAAGATTACTTGTATCAAAAGAAGCTACACCAACCCTTGTTAGAGACCAAGCCCAAAAGCTTGGACGATACCGATTGGACGCTTTTGGATTGTCAAGCTTTGGGTGCTATTCGTCTTTCACTTACTAAGAACATTGCATACAACGTTGTGAATGAGAAGACGATGTTTGCTTGCTTGAAAGCACTCTCTAACATGTATGAGAAACCTACAGCTGCAAATAAGGTATTTCTCATGCGTCAATTGTTCAATACTAAGTTGAAGGAAGGTACGAGTGTAATGGATCATATCAATGAATTTAATAATATCGTTTCAAGGCTTGAATCGGTAGAGATTAAGTTTGATGATGAACTAAAAGCGCTTATCTTGCTTTCATCATTACCGGAAAGTTGATCGGGTACGGTTACCGTGGTTAGTAGCTCTACGGGAACTACTAAGCTAGTGTTTGAAGCTATAAGGGATTTGATTCTTGGTGAAGATACTCGTAGGAGAAACTCGGGGGAGAAACTTGGATCTTCTTTGGTAAAATACGATAATATATCTCGATTGTTCTGTCTGATATTTCACTATGAATTCACTCTCTTTGATTCCTTTATATTCCGGAGTTCCATACTTTTGTTTTCTCTTCCCGACTTTAAGTCAAGCGAATAATGGTCCAAAATTTGTAAGTATGAGTTTTGGAATGAACATGACTAATGTTCTAAGAGAGAAATTGTAATAGCATGATTTTGATTGATTAAATTACCAGAATTCATGAGAACAGATAGAACTATCAAGAAATATGTTCTTGATATGTTTGGAGATTAGATAGAATGTAAGAATCATGTAACATGGCACATGATGACGTTATGGTCTGTGAATCATCACGTTTCATTAGAAACTCAGCATGACTTACTGCAATATAATCACGTTGATCAAGTATCATTATATTATACTAACTCATGCTTCAGTTCCCAACACTACTTCAAAAACATTCATATTTAAACTTGAAGTTTTACAGAATTTAGAAACTAAAACAGTTTCCTTTATGATGTAACACAGATAATGCGAAGAGCTATTGATTTTAGATAAGAATAATTATGACAAATATCTTCAGAAATATGAAGGATATTTATAATGAAAGATACGATAATATCTTAGAATTTTAGAATCAAATTGTGATGAAGAAATTCATTCACGATGATTTAGAGCGATTAAGGAGCAAGGTATTCGCTAAATATTTCATCAGAAACAGAATCACCAGGATTCTTTATGTACACGTTTAGTCCTTGTGATTTGTTCAGAGACTCCTTCGTAGTTTGCTCAATCAGTTTTTCAGTTTCAAACTTTTTCTGAGCTTTGCCAACATACAATTCTTTATCATCAACTTTTGGCTGTTGAGGTCATTTACAGTTTTTGTTGCTTCATTCAACTTTTCAAAATTCAGAGCATTAATTCGCAGACTGGGTGCTTTTCAGAATTTCAGAATGGAAGATCATAGTTCTAAGAGATAAATGTTATATGGATACATATAACTGTTGGTGGAAACGTTGCGAGACTCACAATACAGATTTGCTGATTCCCTGTAATTGGTATGGTAATTCTTGTTACAAGATGCGGATGAGTACATGATGAGACTTCAATAGATAAATATAGTGATTTGTCGGAGATATTTAAGCCAAGGAGCAACGAGATTGCTGGTACGTCTGCTGGTAATATGATGGAATATAAAAGGTTCCCCGGTAACAATAAAAGAGCACGCATATACATCAAAGTTATAATAAGGTTGTTTCGAACGAAAAGTCAAATTTGTCTTGCTGGAGCTGTGACAAAATTTGCTACTTTGAAAGGGATTATCAAGTTATTTTGGGTAATAATAACACTAAGGAATTAGCACAACTACGTGTTAAATGTTTACCCAGTTTCTGAGAGTTTTTCAGGGGCATAACTATATGCATAAATCTTTTCTTCCGTAGATAAAGTGCGGTTGGTTTATCCTCTCGATTGAAGTGTTTTCAAGAATCATGAAAGGTTTGAACACAAATTGTAATCGTCAAGATACAAATGAGGTTTAAGATGAAATCAAGTGGCAAACTTGAAGAATTGTTTAGTTTCATATGTTATAATCAATATTTTAATTCATTTTAATTGTCCAATGTTATTAGTCCACAGTCGATAGTCCACAGTTAACAGTCCAATAATTCATATATAGTTTAATATATAATATTCGAATTAATTAATACGTATCATGACCCGTGTACATGTCTCAGACTCGATCACAACTCAAAGTATATATATTATTATAGAATCAACCTCAACCCTGTATAGCTAACTCTCGCATTACTACATATAAAGTGTCTATGGTTATTCCAAATAATATATATAGATGCGTCGATATGATATGTCAAAACCTTGTATACGTGTCCCGATATTTAAAGTGCGTAAAATAAATAACAAAAATTAAATGACGATAAATAAAATTGCGAGAATAAAAATTGCGATAATAAATTGCGATAAATAAATTGCGATAATTAAATTGCGATAATGTAATAGGGAATTAACAGTTAGCTAGGAACAGTTAGCTAGGATTTTGTTAGCGTGAATTCTTAACAAAATTTCTCATAGTTAATTTGTTTGTTTCTAACAAATTTTATTTTATCCAATGTTTTCTTCATTATGCCACTTGTTGGATTCTGATAGATCAAAATCTAAATATGAAATTGAATGAAAAGGGTTATTCTGCGGTGAATGGATACGTATATCGGTGGTTGTAAATATGATAGTAAATGACTGTTGAATTAGATTTGAAAGAATGTACAGTGTACTTATTAACGTGAAATCTAAATATTCCTCGGGTATTACCTACCCGTTAAAATATTTTCATCATTAACAGTTTGTACAAAAGAATTTTTAATTACAATCTTTATGAAAATATACTTACATATATATTTTCTTCAGATGTAATCATGAATTTAATGAGTCAATATGATATTAAACTCATTTGATTTACCGTTAGAACTAGAATACATAATCTCTAAAATATTAGAGATTACATAATCGCCAGGAAAAACGAAGATAAATGATGTGGAACGATTCATAGAACGATGATTATGCTCGAGGTACATAATGAGATGTTGAGGCGTGTGATGCTGAAACTTGAGTTGTTGGTGGTACTGGTGTTGATGTTGTTGCTGAAGCTGGTAAGTTTTGCACCATATTCTCCAAATTGATTACTCGAGCGCGAAACTTGTTGACTTCTTCCATTATTCCGGAATGATAGTCGGTCGGAACGAGTGGCTGAATAAGGTTTAGAATTGTGGATAGAATATAATCGTGATGAGCTACCCTGGAAATGAGGCTAAAAATGGTGTTTCGGGTAGGTTCGCCAGTAAGTGCTTCAGGTTCTTCACCAAGAGGGAAATTCGGTGGGTGGAAGGATCACCTTCTTCTTGTCTCCAATGATTAAGTAGATCACGAATCCATCAGATAAATTGGGGATGGATGATTGGTTGATTCATTCTGGTGACGCTGCTTCCGGAGCTAAGGTGAATATCCGTGTCGGAATAACTGTCGGTGATGTGTTAAACGTGGTATATGAATTGTAGTATGGAAAATACCGGTTTTAAAGATTACACACACTAACGGGCAGTGTACCCGATCGTGTAGTAGTATATATAATGGTAAAATCCGTGTATCGTTCCAAGGACAGTTATATGTGCAAGTTAAGATTGTATAAACTAAATTGAGTTTTAACTAGATAAAATGAAATCAAACAAATACAAGATATTGGGTTGCCATTTAACGATGGACAAATCAATAAAGGAATAAGTTTAAAGGACAATATTTTTGGTATTTTAGATTTAAAAAAAAAATGAAAAGATAGTTTTATATCAAATTAAACAAATATGCTCATCTAGACTTTTTAACCACGAATGTTGATTGTTGTTTTAGGATTAAGACTGGATTGATTGACTACGTACGAGAACTAATTAATTGGTTTACCAAGAGTAGTCTTGTGCAAACACTCAAACGGGATTACACGACGCAAGTGATGTTCTTGTCATCTAAGACCTCCTATTTGTAATCAATTAATTCAACTAGCCTAAAAACTTGAATGATGATCATGCTAATGATGTGTTGATCATGATCCACTCCTATATCAACTAATGATTTAGCTTAGTTCATTCCCTTGGTCAGGTTAAATGCTCAATTCACCCAACCCAAGTAATCAATTAAGTGTAGTAATAGGATCCCTATAAACGTCACTAGATAAAACAAATTTCTAACACCTATTAGCTATATGGAATTGAGTAGTGAAAATATGTATAACATATTCTAGGAAATTGATCGTTCTCCTAGACAACTACACATATCAATTAAGCTATCCGAAAGTATCTACAAGAGTCGTTCTTACATTCCTATATAGATTAATCGTTTAAACGCAACTTACCCCTTTTAGTAAAAGACGGGCAAACACTTGTCACTAGGTGCAAATCAATATACTAAATCAACAAGATGGTGTTTCTTAGTTGAACAAGTATACTAACTAATTGAATCGAAAAGATTAAACTTAACAAGAATGGTTCTTGTATTCAAACATCAAACTATCATGCATAAGAACAATCAATCAACAAAGATAAACAATCAACATCTCGATTATTAATCTAGACAAACATAAAAAGAACTAGCTAACAATCATATTTAAAGACAATAACAAACTGGAAACAAAGATAGAATTCATTGAACTAACAAGAATCGACCTCTTGAAGCAATCTTGGATGATGATCCTGATGATTCTTGATTCCGAATTGAAATGATGGATTAGGTGATCCTGGATTACTCCAAGGATCACCTTGAATCGTAACCTCTGCCTCTAAAATGACTATGTAGTGGTGTCTCAAGAATGAAGCTGGAAAGAGGTTTAAAAAGGTTGAACAGTAGCTGGAAAGTAGGGTGCGCCGAGCGCACAAAAGCACGTGCGCGGTGCGCACTGTTCACCTACCACAATTCCACTTTACAGCTCGAGTTGCACGTTCAGATCTACTTTACACGTCAGAGTGCGCGAAGAAAGTGCGCTGAGCGCATTCCTTGGCGCACTCTGCTATTCATGCTTTTTAAATTGTTTTCATCCCAGAATTCTCTGATCAAAATTTGGACGAGTGAGCTGAGCGCACACCCGTGGCGCACTCCTTGGCGCACTCTACTATTCATCGACTTTTTGACTTGTTTTCGATCTCTGAATAGTATCATCCAAAATCTTCCATATTTCTTCAATTACACAATGATTCTAACTATTTTACAATAAAATGGAATACAAACGAAAATACTATGTTTACACACTGTGACGATCGCTCCAAATCCATATGGACGAACACGTCATTCATTGATTTCATTGCGAGGTATTTGAGTTATATGTGATACATTTTGTAACATTGTATTCGTTTGAAAAGGTATTTCATAAATGAATATATAAATTCCAGGTTTTTAACATCTGATGATTTCTACGTATAGACAATCACCATTTAAATGGTTTACAATAATACATCTGTTGACAATACAGTCAAAATAAGATACATGGTAATGGTTTGGTGAATGCAAGTTTCTTGTATATAGCATGTATGACTCCAAGCACATATCTTGTATCACGTATAAGCAAACAGCGGAAGACTTCTAGAATCCTGAGAATAAACATACTTCAAGTGTCAACACAAAGGTTGGTGAGTTCATAGTTTTAATATTACACATAATCCGTATATCAATGTGGATTACAAAAGTTCAGTTGTTTTATTCAAAACGTTTATCAATAGGTTTTACATAAAAGGTGGATCACAAGATTTCAGTTGTTTCATCCGAAACGTTTATCAATCGGTTCTACAAAGTTGAGCACCCTGGTAACTAAACTTTAATGTTTATATAATTTGTACCCTTTGTATAATCATCTTAATAATACACGCAAACCAACGTGTACACTTCTCAAATAGCATACGTCCGTTAAAAGGCTAGTGCTCTAGCTCGGACGGGGATATCAAGCCCCATGGATCCATATACTACTACTCGCGCCCACCAGTTCTTATAACTGGCAGTTACTAGTTACCAAAGCTAAGGGATTTTCGGTTCAAACTCGGTGTAGAATTTAGTATGTACTTGTATCCATTGCGTTTGAAATAAAGTGCATGTATTCTCAGCCCAAAAATATAGATTGCAAAAGCAATTAAAAAGAGAGCAAATGAAACTCACGCATATAAATATTGTATATCGGTTAATAAAGCATTTGCATGTATTCTCAGCCCAAAAATGTAGAGAGTAAAAGGGATCTTATGAAACTCACTCAAATCAGTTTTAGTTTTTGTATTCATTTTATAAAACAGCGCATGTATTCTCAGCCCAAAAATATGTATAAAAAGGGATCAATGAAACTCACGCATATAAATCTAGTATTTTCAGTATTTATAAACAGTCGCATGTATTCTCAGCCCAAAAATATATTGAGTAAAAGGGATCATATGAAACTCACAGTTTAATATTGATATACAATATTGCAGGAAAGCACGTAGACGCATTGGAGATAATAAGCACGAGGTTTGATTCACAAAAATATACCCCCGAACATTACCCATAACCTCCTTGGCAATAACCCATAATTTCCTTAGCTCTAGCTTGCTCGAAAACTCATTTTTAAAAATTACTTGGACAGCACTCCGTCGTAATATTTTATGTACATTATTATTTTTGTATCGCAAAAATAATAACATTAATAATAAAAATAATAAGATTAATAATAATCTTATTAATAATAATAATAATAATAATAATAATAATAATAATAATAATAATAATAATAATAAATAATATTACGGAGTATATCTATATTTGTGTATGTGTGTGATTATCTCGAGCCAAAAACTGCAATTTATAGATCCTGGCCTGAAATCTGGAGTCATGCGACTCGCATGGAAATGGCCTTCTGGCCATGCGACTCGCATGAGGACCAGGGACAGCTCACATTGTTTTGGCTCCTAGCTTGTCGACATAATATAAAATAAATATAAATATATAAATAATTAATATAATTATTTATATATTATATTTTATTCTTGTGCATAGTAGACTAGATATTTTTGGTCCGTTGCGTCGGGCGTTTCTTCTTGACTCGGGTCCCGGTTCCGGATTTTCAGACGTCCTTGCGTACTATTTTATATCGTGTACTTTGCGTTCCGCAACTTGTACTCTTGTCATTTTTAGACGTTCTTCATCAATAATTTGAACCTTTTTAATTGTATCTTGTACATTTGAGCATTTTGGACCTTTCCGTCTTCAATTCTTCGTTTTCGCCTTTTGTCTTCGCACTTATTAAATATAAACGAATATTACTTGAATATGGAACAATTACAACTAAAATCCTGTCTTTCTTGGGGGATAATGCTATGAAATATATGTTCCTTTTTAGCTTTATCAATAGCCTTAAATTATCCCTTAATTATATCACTCAAAGTGTATCTTAAACTTTCGAGTGTTTTGGTCATTTACTTCTATAAATCATCGTCTCGCTATTTGTTAAAATACATTTTTATAATAGCGTTTTGCTGTAGCAAAGTCACTGTAGCAAAGTCAAATTTTACTGTAGCAATTCACTGTAGCAAAGTCAATTTCACTGTAGCAAATAGTGATTTTCGAAAACACTGTAGCATTTTGAGTAATGTGGCAATTTGAAAACACTGTAACAAATTAGTGTTTAACTGGTTCATCTTAAACGCTTTAGTTAACTTATCTAAATATCAATTGAATCAATAAACGAATGTTACTATCGTTTATTATATATATGTATATATCTTTTTAATATACATAAATCAGTTTTTAAATACACATTGGAAGTTATTTATAAATAAATTTTAATAATAAATATTTCAACTTATCATATACATTCAAATAGATATTTAAACCAATAAGTTTAATGTACGGTATCAAACAATTAATACATTGTTACCTTTTCATGTTATAGTATATATGTATCTATTTACATATAATTGTTCGCGAATCGTCGAAAACAACCGAAGGGTATTTAAATATATAAAAGTAATTCAAAAATTTTGAGATTCAGTTTTACAGACTTTGCTTATCGTGTCGGAAATGTTAATCATACAAAGATTAAGTTTAAATTTAGTCAGAAATTTTTGGGTCATCACACACACGAAATAAACAACGATAGAACTTGATATTGCAACTAAAGATATGTCTAATTTGAGCAATATCAAATCCCCCACACTTAACTCTTGCTGGTCCTCAAGCAAGTCTTGTTTCAAAAATACTAATACAGAGCACAAAATAGAATACACACAAATTTATTGAAGAACACAATAATAGGAATCATACTCACACGATATAGTACACAAGTTTACACTAGTCACACGAAGTACACGAAACACACACGTTCTTTTGGAACACCAAACTCACGCTATATGAAACACATAATACACAAATGGAATACTCACATGTTGTGGTACACACACAATTTATGAATCACACGCACACATTTGGATTTTTGGGAGAAACGAACTTTGGTGAAAGTTCTTAAAAATTTGGATCCTTAGGGAAAAGTGGATCTTGAGAAAACGTTTTAAGTTTTTTTTTTTTTTTTGAAAATGTCAATGCTAGTTTTAAACTAGACACGTTTTCCGGTTTTAACCTCAAATTCCGGTTGAGGGTAACTGAAAATCAAAGTCTCAGTCGACGATTAGCAAGCTATCCGCCCCCATGATTGTAGTATCATGGAACTCTTAACCGGGTGCCCCCTGACGCGATATTAATATCGGTCTTTCATGACAATTTGTACATTTTAATTCAAGGGTTAAAACTGCGAAGACTAAGCTATCGCGTGGGACAGATCCTGCTCCAGCTTATTCACCGTAATCGGTCTTACACTGGATAGCGACTTGAATTTACCCTACCAAGTTTATTTTCGGGTTTGAAAGTTCAAGACTTTCCCTTCCCACTTTACCTTTATATCGTGAAATGATATTGGTATGAAATGACATAGTTTAGGAAGTTTGCTATATCAAGTAAGCTAACATTCGGAAGACTTTACTTCCTTCAAGGATGGACTAGATACATCCTTTAGGTTTAGTGACATTATTCTTTTTCCTTTCAAGCCAAAAGTATTTTAAACATTTTTTTTAGCAAAATTTGGTGATAGTAATTCGAAAAGATTAGTAAAATCCCCCACACTTGGCTTTTTCGTTAAGACTTTTATTTCAAAATTTTTTAAAATTTCCCATTAAATTATGAAAATGAGCCAAGTTGAATACTGTTTGAATACCCGCGAGAATTTATACCATCCCCCACACATAAGATTAAGTAATGCCCTCATTACTTAAAATCAGTAAAATTTAAATTCGAGAGGACAATATTGAGAAAAAGGAGTTCGAAAAACCTAGGTCCAAAAATCGGAGATCGTGGAATATAGGTGAGCGATGGCGCATCCTTCATTCCTTGATCTTCATCACACAAATTCTAATTTGATAGGTACCTTGCTGAATTTTATTGCTAGTGTCACTAAAACCTTTGAAAAACATCGTACACTTTTATTAACGCGTCATGCACTCGACTGGACCCCAAAATTTAATGCCTAGTGGGGTTAAACTCCTCCACACTTTATTGGACGCGACGTGAAGTCGGTGGAAAAAGTTCCACGAATCAGAATAGTGAGCCAATCATTTATACCTCGGGTGGTGTATATTATATGTAATAAATCCTTTTTTAGTTTCCCGAAAAAGGATGACCAAACCGGAGGGTTAACATACGACTCCTCTCCAAGTGCGGATTTCAGTAAAACTTTTATTCTTATTGGTGGATCTTGGTCAAATGGGTCTTTAAAGATTGTCTTCCCCAAATTGACATCCTCTGGAATAAGCGTGGACCTTCTGTGAATCTCAACTATAGAGCGGGGCTCAATTTCCAGCTTCAATTCCTTTAATTCTTCAGTTGTAGGCTCATAGCCATTAGCCATGAGAACGGTTAATAATGCTTTTTCATCAATCATAGCAACCTCTTCTTCATCACCAAACGAACGGGAATGCAAATCCTGCAATTCTGGGAATTCCATCATTAACTCAGAAAGTGTGTCTATTGGGATTGGCTCATGATCAACTTCATTTATTATCGACTCATCTCCAATATCAGCACACTCTTGCCCACTCGGAAGGTGAACCAACATCTGTGATATGTTGCTTATTTGTTTCCCTATGTTCTGAAAGAAGATTTCTTAATCTCCAAACATTTGTGCATACCTCTCACTACTTTGTGTTTGAGCGGCAATAAGTTCTGTTTGAGAGGCAATAAGCTCATTCATCATATCTTCTAATCTGTTTGAGAGGCCACGTTCTTCATCTCTTCTAACAAGCTCATTAGTTTCATCCTCCAATTTGCTAATCAAGTAATTAAGCATCATCAACTGACAAAAACTAGAAAAGAATAAAAGCACCGACACTAAACAGAAATAATAATAATAATAATAATAATAAAATAAAAAAAATAATCACAACTTAATAAACAATTCTTATCTTGACACAACTGTCCCCGGCAGCGGCGCCAAAAACTTGATGTGTTAAACGTGGTATATGAATTGTTGTATGGAAAATACCGGTTTTAAAGATTACACACACTAACGGGCAGTGTACCCGATCGTGTAGTAGTATAGATAATGGTAAAATCCGTGTATCGTTCCAATGACAGTTATATGTGCAAGTTAAGATTGTATAAACTAAATTGAGTTTTAACTAGATAAAATGAAATCAAACAAATACAAGATATTGGGTTGCCGTTTAACGATGGACAAATCAATAAAGGAATAAGTTTAAAGGACAATATTTTTGGTATTTTAGATTTAAAAAAAAAAATGAAAAGATAGTTTTATATCAAATTAAACAAATATGCTCAACTAGACTTTTTAACCACGAATGTTGATTGTTGTTTTAGGATTAAGACTGGATTGATTGACTACGTACGAGAACTAATTAATTGGTTTACCAAGAGTAGTCTTGTGCAAACACTCAAACCGGATTACACGACGCAAGTGATGTTCTTGTCATCTAAGACCTCCTATTTGTAATCAATTAATTCAACTAGCCTAAAGACTTGAATGATGATCATGCCAATGATTGTTGATCATGATCCACTCCTATGTCAACTAATGATTTAGCTTAGTTCATTCCCTTGGTCCGGTTAAATGCTCAATTCACCCAACCCAAGTAATCAATTAAGTGTAGTAATAGGATCCCTATAAACGTCACTAGATAAGGCAAATTTCTAACACCTATTAGCTATATGGAATTGAGTAGTGAAAATATGTATAACATATTCTAGGGAATTGATCGTTCTCCTAGACAACTACACATATCAATTAAGCTATCCGAAAGTATCTACAAGAGTCGTTCTTACATTCCTATATAGATTAATCGTTTGAACGCAACTTACCCCTTTTGGTAAAAGACGGGCAAACACTTGTCACTAGGTGCAAATCAATATACTAAATCAACAAGATGGTGTTTCTTAGTTGAACAAGTATACTAACTAATTGAATCGAAAAGATTAAACTTAACAAGAATGGTTCTTGTATTCAAACATCAAACTATCATGCATAAGAACAATCAATCAACAAAGATAAACAATCAACATCTCGATTATTAATCTAGACAAACATAAAAAGAACTAGCTAACAATCATATTTAAAGACAATAACAAACTGGAAACAAAGATAGAATTCATTGAACTAACAAGAATCGACCTCTTGAAGCAATCTTGGATGATGATCCTGATGGTTCTTGATTCCGGATTGAAATGATGGATTAGGTGATCCTGGATTACTCCAAGGATCACCTTGAATCGTAACCTCTGCCTCTGAAAATGACTGTGTAGTGGTGTCTCAAGAATGAAGCTGGAAAGGGGTTTAAAAAGGTTGAACAGTAGCTGGAAAGTAGGGTGCGCCGAGCGCACAAAAGCACGTGCGCGGTGCGCACTGTTCACCTACCACAATTCCACTTTACAGCTCGAGTTGCACATTCAGATCTACTTTACACGTCAGAGTGCGCGAAGAAAGTGCGCTGAGCGCATTCCTTGGCGCACTCTGCTATTCATGCTTTTTAAATTGTTTTCATCCCAGAATTCTCTGATCAAAATTTGGACGAGTGAGCTGAGCGCACACCCGTGGCGCACTCCTTGGCGCACTCTACTATTCATCGACTTTTTGACTTGTTTTCGATCTCTGAGTAGTATCATCCAAAATCTTCCATATTTCTTCAATTACACAACGATTCTAACTATTTTACAATAAAATGGAATACAAATGAAAATACTATGTTTACACACGAAATAAATAACGATAGAACTTGATATTGCGAATAAAGATATGTCTAATTTGAGCAATATCGGTCGAAATCTGAGGAATTCGAACTGGTTGAGGGATCCATATCGTACGATCAAATGAAGGATTTTCAATAAGAAATAGATTATAGGATGTAGATTAGTACCCTGCAATACATAATTTACATATGCATATATCATACTAAAATCCCATAAGTTACGGAGGAATCTACGGAAGCTGTCAGGCAAAGGTAACAATAACAGATACGCTAAGATATGAAATTTGTCTATACACTATTCATGCAATCAATGCAGTAAGATGTGTCTAGACTAGGAATGATAAGCAGGTAATTTCCTACGGATGATAAGCAGGTAATTTTCGACACGAAATGATAAGCAAAACTTTTGACATGCAGACACGGTCGAAGTCCAGACCCACTAATGCATCTAAACAACTATCAGTTAGACACACTAATGCAAGACCTAGTTCGCTAAGATCACCGCTCTGATACTACATGGGACGACCCGTCCTAATCCATAAGGACGAATACAATAACATATGATTACATCGCGAGGTACTTGACCTCTATATGATACATTTTACAAACATTGCATTCGTTTTAAAAGACAAACTTTCATTTACATCGAAAGTTGACAGGCATGCATACCATTTCATAATATCTATCTATAATTGACTTAGTATTAATCTTGACTAACTCGACGACTCGAATGCAACGTCTTTTGAAATATGTCATGAATGACTCCAAGTAATATCTCTGAAATGAGCAAATGCACAACGGAAGATTTCTTTCATACCTGAGAATAAACATGCTTTAAAGTGTCAACCAAAAGGTTGATGAGTTCATTAGTTTATCATAATCGATCATTTTCATCATTTTAATAGACCACAATATTTTCATTTCCATTTCTCATAAATATACGTACCATGCATAGAGACAAAAATATCATTCATATGGATTAAACACCTGGTAACCGACATTAACAAGATGCATATAAGAATATCCCCTATCATTTCGGGACATCCATCAGACATGATAAAAACAAATTCGAAGTATTAAAGCATCCGGTACTTTGGATGGGGTTTGTTAGGCCCGATAGATATATCTTTAGAATTCGCGTCAATTAGGGGTGCACTAATTCTCAAAATTAGTGAGGTTCTCTAATTCTTAGGCTACTAAGCAAAAGGGGCATATTCGGCTTCGATCATTCAACCATATAATGTAGTTTCGATTACTTGTGTCTATTTCGTAAAACATTTATAAAAATTCGCATGTATTCTCAGCCCAAAAATATAAAGGGAAAAAAGGCAAATGAAACTCACTCTACAATATTTTGTAGTAAAAATATTCATACGACGAAACTGAACAATGTAGGGTTGTCCTTGAATTCATGAACCTATATCAGTTGCATATATATTATCACATATCCTATTTAATCAACTAAGTTTACTTATATTTTATAATTTATTAAATTTAGTATCTTTAAATATAATTATACTTATATGATTTATAATTTAATTAAAGTTTTATCAATATGAATGGTAATATATTAGTTAAAAACATATTAGTATGTAATATTAGTTGAATTGTAATATATTTTTATATAAATAACATTTATTTGTTAAAAAAAATAATAATTATAATAATACTAAAAATAATCATAGTAGTGATAATAATAAAAATGATAATACTTTTAATAATAATAATAATACTAATAATAAAATGATAAAAATGTTATATGAAAATAATAACAAAAGTGGTAAAAATACTAGTAATAATAATAATAATGTTAGTGATGATAATAAAAATAATAATACTTATAATGATAATGAAAATGATAATAAAAATACTTTTTGTTAATAATATTAATTTCAAAAATAATAATAATTTTAAGGATGATACTAATAATAATATTAATGGTAATAATAATCCAAATGCTCATTTTAATAATAATAATAATAATAATAATAATAATAATAATAATAATAATAATAATAATAATAATAATAATAATAATATACATAACAAAATTAATACCGATGGCCTGCTGGGCATTTGAGTTGGACCAGTTGCTACAGTTCGACCCAATCAAGAAACACGGCCCAATTGAAATTAAGACATGGTGGCCCGTTTAAGGAGAAATCTGACACGGTATAAGTCCTTAACCCTAAATCACAGACAGATCGATCTGGTAACCGAATCAAAGCATCTGGAGGTTCACTAATTGATTGAAATATTATCAATCATGATCATAAATGTTTCTATAGATACTTCACAGTAGCAATCAAGAATTTCAGTTTTGGGATCCCGGTCGTCGACAGTAGCAGGTGCAGAAACTCAATTATCCTCAGTAATTGAGTATAGGAAGTTGTAGCAACAATCAATCGATCAACAAGATCATCGGTTCATCAATTGATCAGATAAGTGATCGATTCCTCTATATTCTATTAATTTCTTAAATCCCTTATGTGTATCTTGTACTTTTATCTGATCTATCTAAAGCATCAATTAAGGGTGTTCTTGGTGTGTTTGATGATGATGTTCACATGTGATGATTTATCTTGATTTAATTATATGATGGTTTATGGGTGTTCAATTCACAGGAAGTTCAGTTTGGGATTAGTGACGATTTATTGGATAAAGAATTTAATTGAAAGGTTAACTATAAATAATCGACTAACTGTTTTGTTGAAGTTAATTTGATTGAAACAATAGTAGTGATTTGAAATCGTCAAGGAACAGAAATAAGATAGTTCTTCACAGGTTTGAAAATTTAATTCGAGATCTTAGGTGTTGCAGGTGTAGAAGATGGTTGTGATTGAGGGTTTGATGGTTGTAGCAGAAAAAAATAAGGCAATCAAAAAGCAACCGTAAACAGTTTGTTGGGTAAGTATATGGATATAAAAATTAGGATGGTTACTAGCTTCTTATTAATTTGGATTTTGGAATATTAGGCCAACATCATACCATGTTAGTTGTTACATCTTCTATAGTCGAAACGATGCTCCATTGTGTGCTATTAAAACTTCTTAAACTGATAGTATGGGTGTTTCTTTATTGGAACAGTAACAGATAACGAGCACTATCAGCAGCTATTTGTAGCAGTAATAGTGAGTGAAGGAAGTAGTGATCGATGGTTTATTGGAGATACACGGCAGAGAAACAGAAAAAAACAAGCAGTAATAGTGATCATATTTTCGAGTAAACCAGAAAGAAAAGAAAAGAGAAATGCAGTAGCAGCGTAGTTTAATGTAGGGTTCATTGGTGAGTTAAGGTTGTTTTATCTCAGTAGAAGACAGGAAACAAGTAGTAGCAGGTGGTCTGAGGTGTGTGCATGGGTTTCGGTTTAAATACTAAGACAGAAGTAACAAGTATATGATGGTGAAGGTTGGTTATCTCGGACAGAGCACAGGACATGTAGCAGTGATGGTGTTTGCTTTCGGTTTTAGTCGAATAGAAACTGCAAAGAGGGGGAAGGTGATGTGGTTGGTTTCATTGATCACAACACAAATATAAATGGGGTACACAAGTCTTCTTTTTAGGCTATGACAAGTTGATATTATGCTTATTATATAGATTTCACTTTAGATATAACAATGCAAAATAGACTTTGTTCAGCTGGACTTGAATTGAGATGTATGCTTATAATATTTCCCATGTGAAATGGGTGTATATTTAATCAAGATTAAATCACAACAAGTTGTAAAGTAAATTGTAATTATTATTAAATCGTTGTTTGACAAATAAGTTGTAAAGTAAATAATAAATAACTATTATTTAAATCATCTAATTTGTGTAATTAGTAGTCCCGTGAAAGTTATTTGTTTATAAGCTACCAACACTTTTTATGAAGTGGTTATGGTGGGGATTCTTGAATTAGACAGAAAACATAAAGTTGATGATGTGTTGGCCATGTATATATATATATATATATATATATATATATATATATATATATATATATATATATATATATATATATATATATATATGCATTATTCAAGTATGCAAGAAAATAGAAAGTGATGTCACCCTTCTCCATTTGGCCATAATTTAATATACATATACAATTATGATTGAAATTAGTTGGTAGTGGGAAGAAATAAACAAACACAGTAAATCATAATAATCAATTGGATTCACGGGTTTGATCCACTAATTGAAAAAAATATAATATTATAATATAAACGAGTGAGTGTAAAGAAACAGTTGGCAGTCATCTAATTAGATTATTGTGCTGACAGTTTTTACGGAGTGCTATATCTTGCCCCGTGGTTAATCAGTGGTAGATAAAAATATTCAGAAAATCCCAATTAATTATCTTTATCTATTTCAGCCATTATTGTATAATTAGGGTCATTAATTATTTTAGAATATATTAAATAATTATTAAATCAACTGTTCGCGCTCGATCTCAGGTAAAATATAAAAAGTTCTAAAATTTAACAAATAGCTCCTAAATACATTTTTAATAAACCTATAATTTATATCACTTATTTTCATATCACCGTTTATTTTAAAATCACATAAGTTCATTTTTAACCTGATTAATAACTATCAAGATGACAAACGAGTGTTACGAGCGTTAAATAAACTCTAAATCATATATGTATATATATATATTCAATATATTTTTCATATATATATATATATATATATATATAGATTTATAGTAATATCATATATTATTTTATTTACACAAATGAATTAAATCATATAAGTTCTATTTCAATTTACTATATATATATTTAAATATATATGTCTTTATTTACAGATAGTGGTTCGTGAATCGTCGGGAACATTTGAAAGTCAATTGAACAGTTCAAAACTTTTAAGACTCAACATTACAAACTTTGCTTATCGTGTCGAAACCATATAAAGATTAAGTTTAAATTTGGTCGGAAATTTTCGGGTCGTCACAGTCTTGAGTTTAAAGACCATTGTGCAAAGCTCGGTATTAGAATGTTGAAAACGGTACCGGAGACACCGCAACACAATGTGGTTGCCGAACGTATGAATCGTACGTTAAATGAAAGGGCTAAGAGTATGAGACTACATGCCGGTTTGCCTAAGATGTTTTGGGCGGATGCGGTAAATATGGCGGCTTATTTGATAAATAGGGGACCCTCAACATGTAGTGACCCGAACTTTTCCATGTTTATATATATATATTAAATGAAATTGTTATTTACATGATTAAGTGTTTCCAACATGTTAAGCAATCAAACTTGTTAAGACTTGATTAATTGAAATAGGTTTCATATAGACAATTGACCACCCAAGTTGACCGGTGATTCACGAACGTTAAAACTTGTAAAAACTATATGATGACATATATATGGATATATATATAGTTAACATGATATTATGATAAGTAAACATATCATTAAGTATATTAACAATGAACTACATATGTAAAAATAAGACTACCAACTTAATGATTTCGAAACGAGACATATATGTAACGATTATCGTTGTAACGACATTTAACTGTATATATATCATATTAAGATATATTAATACATCATGATATAATGATAATATAATAATTTAAAATCTCATTTGATATTATAAACATTGGGTAAACAACATTTAACAAGATCGTTAACCTAAAGGTTTCAAAACAACACTTACATGTAACGACTAACGATGACTTAACGACTCAGTTAAAATGTATATACATGTAGTGTTTTAATATGTATTCATACACTTTTGAAAGAATTCAAGACACTTATCAAAATACTTCTACTTAACAAAAATGCTTACAATTACATCCTCGTTCAGTTTCATCAACAATTCTACTCGTATGCACCCGTATTCGTACTCGTACAATACACAGCTTTTAGATGTATGTACTATTGGTATATACACTCCAATGATCAGCTCTTATCAGCCCATGTGAGTCACCTAACACATGTGGGAACCATCATTTGGAAACTAGCATGAAATATCTCATAAAATTACAAAAATATGAGTAATCATTCATGACTTATTTACATGAAAACAAAATTACATATCCTTTATATCTAATCCATACACCAACAACCAAAAACACCTATAAACACTTTCATTCTTCAATTTTCTTCATCTAATTGATCTCTCTCAAGTTCTATCTTCAAGTTCTAAGTGTTCTTCATAAATTTCAAAAGTTCTAGTTTCATAAAATCAAGAATACTTCCAAGATTGCAAGTTTACTTCCAAGTTTTCTAAAACCATTCCAAGTAATCATCCAAGATCAAGAAACCTTTGTTACTTACAGTAGGTTATCTTTCTAATATAAGGTAATAATCATATTCAAACTTTAATTCAATTTCTATAACTATAACAATCTTATTTCGAGTGGAAATCTTACTTGAAATTGTTTTCGTGTCATGATTCTGCTTCAAGAACTTTCAAGCCATCCAAGCATCCTTTGAAGCTAGATCAATTTTTCTCATTTCCAGTAGGTTTATCCAAGGAACTTGAGGTAGTAATGATGTTCATAACATCATTCGATTCATACATAAAAAGCTGTCTTATTCAACATTATAAACTTGTAATCACTAGAACATAGTTTAGTTAATTCTAAACTTGTTCACAAATAAAGTTAATCCTTCTAACTAGACTTTTAAAATCAACTAAACACATGTTCTATATCTATATGATATGCTAACTTAATGATTTAAAACCCGAAAACACGATAAACACCATAAAACTGGATATACGCTGTCGTAGTAAAATCGGGGGCTGTTTTGGTTGGGATAATTAAAAGCTAAGAAGAAATTTGATTTAAAAGCTATACTTCTGGAAAAATGATTTTTATTATGAACATGAAACTATATCCAAAAATCATGGTTAAACTCAAAGTGAAAGTATGTTTTTCAAAATGGTCATCAAGATGTCGTTTTTTCGACGGAAATGACTACCTCTTTCAAAAACGACTTGTAACCTGTATTTCCGACTATAAACTTATACTTTTTATGTTTAGATTCATAAAGTTAAGTTCAATACAAAACTGTGGCTACTGGAATCACTCATAACAGATTACAAACGAAGAAATGGCGAGTAAAACAAGATTGATAAAAACTACTCATTTTACCTACGTGAAATTTAGTAATAAATCTATTCCAACCATAACCTAATCAACTTATATTGTATATTATGTAATCTTGAGATACCATAGACACGTATACAATGTTTTGACCTATCATGTCGACCCATCTATATATATATATATTGCGGAACAACCATAGACACTCTATATGTGAATGTTGGAGTTAGCTATACAGGGTTGAGGTTGATTCCAAAAAATATATATATATAGTTTGAGTTGTGATCAATACTGAGATACGTATACACTGGGTCGTGGATTGATTCAAGATAATATTTATCGATTTATTTCTGTACATCTAACTGTGGACAACTAGTTGTAGGTACTAACGAGGACAGCTGACTTAATAAACTTAAAACATCAAAATGTATTAAAAGTGTTATAAATATATTTTGAACATACTTTGATATATATGTACATATTTGTTATAGGTTCGTGAATCGACCAGTGGCCAAGTCTTACTTCCCGACGAAGTAAAAATCTGTAAAAGTGAGTTATAGTCCCACTTTTAAAATCTAATATTTTTGGGATGAGAATACATGCAGGTTTTATAAATGATTTACAAAATAGACACAAGTACGTGAAACTACATTCTATGGTTGAATTATCGAAATCGAATATGCCCCCTTTTATTAAGTCTGGTAATCTAAGAATTAGGGAACAGACACCCTAATTGACGCGAATCCTAAAGATAGATCTATTGGGCCTAACAAACCCCATCCAAAGTACTGGATGCTTTAGTACTTCGAAATTTATATCATATCCGAAGGGTGTCCCGGAATGATGGGGATATTCTTATATATGCATCTTGTTAATGTCTGTTACCAGGTGTTCACCATATGAATGATTTTTATCTCTATGTATGGGATGTATATTGAAATATGAAATCTTGTGGTCTATTGTTACGATTTGATATATATAGGTTAAACCTATAACTCACCAAAATTTTTGTTGACGTTTAAAGCATGTTTATTCTCAGGTGAATACTAAGAGCTTCCGCTGTTGCATACTAAAATAAGGACAAGATTTGGAGTCCATGTTTGTATGATATTGTGTAAAAACTGCATTCAAGAAACTGATTTCGATGTAACATATTTGTATTGTAAACCATTATGTAATGGTCGTGTGTAAACAAGATATTTTAGATTATCATTATTTGATAATCTACGTAAAGCTTTTTAAACCTTTATTTATGAAATAAAGGTTATGGTTTGTTTTAAAAATGAATGCAGTCTTTGAAAAATGTCGGAGGTCAAAACCTCGCAACGAAATCAATTAATATGGAACGTTTTTAATCAATAAGAACGGGACATTTCAGTTGGTATCCGAGCGTTAGTCTTAGAGAACCAGAAAATTTGCATTAGTGTGTCTTATCGAGTTTGTTAGGATGCATTAGTGAGTCTGGACTTCGACCGTGTTTTCTTTAAAAATGATTGCTTAACATTTTTGTTGGAAACTATATATTATTAACATGTATATATTATGTGATATATTAATCTCTTAACATGTTTGATCTTGTGTGATAGATGTCTACCTCTAGCACAAATCCCATTGACTCACCTAATAATAACGAAGAGTCGAATATATATTGGACTGATTCACAAGTTCCCGAAGAGGAACCGGAAGAAGAATCAGAACCGGAAGAAGAATCAGAACCGGAAGAGGAGGAACCGGAGGAGGAAATAGAACCGATGGGGGAAATAATAAAACAGTTAAGTAAAAGAAAATCCTCAACCAACCGACCAAGGTTAATTATGGTCAATGGTGTTTCCGCCAAGGAAGCAAAATATTGAGAAATCTAATTCCAACCCCGATGAACTTTATATGTATCGTCAACCCCCGAAGTCCTTAAGTTGTAACAATAACCCGGGAACCTCTAAACCACCAGGTTTTTCTAGACCAATGTGGAAAACGACGGCTCGTATTAGGGGAACATCATATATCCCTAAAAACTTAGCAAAAAGAACCAAGTTCGAAAAAGAAGAAACGAGTGATTCGGAATAAGATAGTTGTATTTGTGCGGTGTAATATATGTAATATAGTGTGCTTATGCTTTACGATATATGTAAAAATTGTTTGTATTAATAAGTATCTTTTATGAATCTAACTCTTGTCTATTTTACAGTATAAAAATACAAAATGGATAGACAACCCAATATTTTAGAAGACTTACCCGGAGACATGATTGATGAAATCTTGTCTAGAGTCGGTCAGAATTCCTCGGCACAACTATTTATGGCAAAATCAGTTTGTAAGAAATTCGAAGAACGTTCCAAGAATGCCTTGGTTTATAAAAGGCTTTCGTTTGAAAGATGGGGGATATCACATTGGGAAACCCATAAGTTACGATGTGTTTACTTTGACGCATATATTGCGGAGAACCCAAATGCTATTTTACGCAACGGGTTAAGAAATTATTTTGACTCGATGTATCCAAATATAGGACTTCATGATTTAGAAAAAGCGACTAACATGCAACATAAAGAAGCATGTTATGCTTACGGGTTAGTAATGTTCGCTTCTCACCAAAGTGAGAAAAAGAACATCGGGCTACAACTATTAAACAAAACGTTCCCACAAGTGACGGAGTCGGTAATTGGGGTAAGAAATGAGGTTTTTAGGTTATTACTAGACTGTTGGTCATTACGTAACCTTCATCCTTTTGACGACGTTACAACACATTGTCTTACTATCGGTCACAACGGTTATGTTCCACAAAACCAAGGATGGGAAGTGGTATTAGTAAAACCAGAATGCATGACTTGTTTCTGGACGTTTGAATTACGTGTCTTTGTTGCCTTTGCTGAACGCCTTATTTATTAACTAGAATTATCTTCGCAACTACTTTGTATCAAAGTTTTATGTGCTATATTTCATGCTATATGTAAAATAGCGGTATTGTAAGTTTGCAAGTTATTGTATAAAGGCTTGAATATGATATATTTTTTTTTGTTTGTTTTTGTGATTAGTTTTTCATATAGAATTGTAGTAGTTGAAATGGTATGTTAGCTACTAAGTATGAACTTAACGGGTAGGTACTACCCGAATTAAAGAGTATAAAACGCTAATATGAAGAAAGAGCTTTTATAAATAAGTTCATATTACGCTACGAAATACTATTGACTACTCTTGATATTCTATATGATTAACTCGTTTCATTTGACTATTTTGAAGGAAATGGCACCGACTACTCGACACACCGTGAATATGAATGAAGAGGAATTCCGTACTTTTCTAGCTTCAAACATAGCCGCAGTACAGGCTGCGCTACATACCAACAATAACCTTGGATCTAGCAGTACAGGAAATCGTGTAGGATGCACCTACAAAGAATTCACTGCCTGCAAACCTTTAGAATTTGATGGAACCAAAGGACCGATCGGATTGAAACGGTGGACCGAGAAGGTCGAATCGGTGTTTGCCATAAGTAAGTGTACTGAAGAGGAAAAAGTGAAGTACTCTACGCATACCTTCACATGTTCTGCGTTAACATGGTGGAATACCTATCTAGAGCAAGTGGGACAAGACGATGCGTACGCACTACCGTGGTCTGCATTCAAGCACTTGATGAACGAGAAGTACCGTCCCAGAACCGAGGTCAATAAGCTCAAGACAGAACTTAGAGGGTTACGAACCCAAGGATTTGATATTACCACGTACGAAAGACGATTCACAGAATTGTGCCTATTGTGTCCGGGAGCGTTCGAAGATGAGGAAGAGAAGATCGACGCGTTTGTGAAAGGATTACCGGAAAGAATCCAAGAAGATATAAGTTCACACGAGCCCGCCTCCATACAACAGGCATGTAGAATGGCTCACAAACTAGTGAACCAGATTGAGGAAAGAATTAAAGAACAGACGGCTGAAGAGGCCAATGTGAAGCAAGTCAAAAGAAAGTGGGAGGAAAACGGTGATAAGAATCACCAATACAACAACAACAGCAATTACAAAAATAATCGCAACAATTATCCCAACAATCGCAACATCAATCGCAACTACAACAAACGGCCCAACAATAACAACAACAACAACAACAACAACAACAACAACAACAACAGCAACTACAACAATCATCCCAACAACAATAACAACCGCAACAACAACAACAATCAGAAGCAGCTATGCCAAAGGTGTGAAAAGTATCACTCGGGGTTTTGCACCAAATTTTGCAACAAGTGTAAAAGAAATGGTCATAGCGCTGTGAAGTGTGAGGTCTACAGACCAGGGGTTAACAAAATGAAAGGAACAAATGGTGTCGGAACGAGTAATGGCGGAGCAAGTAGTGTCGGAGCAAGTTATGCCAATGTAGTTTGTTATAAATGTGGAAAATCGGGCCACATTATTAGAAATTGCCTGAACTAGGAGAACACGAATGGACAAGGCCGCAGAAGAGTTTTCAATATTAATGCAGCAGAGGCACAGGAAGACCCGTAGCTTGTTACGGGTACGTTTCTTATTGACAATAAATCTACTTACGTTTTATTTGATTCGGGTGCGGATAGAAGCTATATGAGTAGAGATTTTTGTGCTAAATTAAGTTGTCCATTGACGCCTTTGGATATTAAATTTTTACTCGAATTAGCAAATGGTAAATTAATTTCAGCAGATAATATATGTCGGAATCGAGAAATGAAACTGGTTAGCGAAACATTTAAGATTGACTTGATACCAGTAGAGTTAGGGAGTTTTGATGTGATAATCGGTATGGACTGGTTGAAAGAAGTGAAAGCAGAGATCGTTTGTTACAAAAATGCAATTCGCATTATACAAGAAAAAGGAAAACCCTTAATGGTGTACGGAGAAAAGGGCAACACGAAGCTACATCTTATTAGTAATTTGAAGGCACAAAAACTAATAAGAAAAGGTTGCTATGCTGTTCTAGCACACGTCGAGAAAGTACAAACTGAAGAAAAGAGCATCAATGATGTTCCCATCGCAAAAGAATTTCCCGATGTATTTCTGAAAGAATTACCGGGATTACCCCCACATCGATCCGTTGAATTTCAAATAGATCTTGTACCAGGAGCTGCACCAATAGCTCGTGCTCCTTACAGACTCGCACCCAGCGAGATGAAAGAACTGCAAAGCCAATTATAAGAACTTTTAGAGCGTGGTTTCATTCGACCAAGCACATCACCGTGGGGAGCTCCTGTTTTGTTTGTCAAGAAGAAAGATGGTACATTCAGGTTGTGTATCGACTACCGAGAGTTGAACAAACTTACCATCAAGAACCGCTACCCACTACCGAGAATCGATGACTTATTTGATCAACTTCAAGGCTCGTCTGTTTATTCAAAGATTGACTTACGTTCCGGGTATCATCAAATGCGGGTGAAAGAAGATGATATTCCAAAGACTGCTTTCAGAACACGTTACGGTCATTACGAGTTTATGGTCATGTCGTTTGGTTTAACTAATGCACCAGCTGTGTTCATGGACCTTATGAACCGAGTGTGTGGACCGTACCATGACAAGTTTGTCATTGTTTTCATTGATGACATACTTATTTACTCAAAGAATGACCAAGAACACGGTGAACATTTGAGAAAGGTGTTAGAAGTATTGAGGAAGGGAGAATTGTACGCTAAGTTTTCAAAGTGTGCATTTTGGTTGGAAGAAGTTCAATTCCTCGGTCACATAGTGAACAAAGAAGGTATTAAGGTGGATCCGGCAAAGATAGAAACTGTTTAAAAGTGGGAAACCCCGAAAACTCCGAAACACATACGCCAGTTTTTAGGACTAGCTGGTTACTACAGAAGGTTCATCCAAGACTTTTCCAGAATAGCAAAACCCTTGACTGCATTAACGCATAAAGGGAAGAAATTTGAATGGAAGGATGAACAAGAGAAAGCATTTCAGTTATTGAAGAAAAAGTTAACTACGGCACCTATATTGTCATTACCTGAAGGGAATGATGATTTTGTGATATATTGTGACGCCTCAAAGCAAGGTCTCGGTTGTGTATTAATACAACGAACAAAAGTAATTGCTTATGCATCTAGACAATTGAAGATTCACGAACAAAATTATACGACGCATGATTTGGAATTAGGCGCGGTTATTTTTGCATTAAAGACTTGGAGGCACTACTTATATGAGGTCAAAAGTATTATATATACTGACCACAAAAGTCTTCAACACATATTTAATCAAAAACAACTGAATATGAGGCAGCGTAGGTGGATTGAATTGTTGAATGATTACGACTTTGAAATTCGTTACCACCCGGGAAAGGCAAATTTGGTAGCCGACGCCTTGAGCAGGAAGGACTGAGAACCCATTCGAGTAAAATCTATGAATTTAATGATTCACAATAACCTTACTACTCAAATAAAGGAGGCGCAACAAGGAGTTTTAAAAGAGGGAAATTTAAAGGATGAAATACCCAAAGGATCGGAGAAGCATCTTAATATTCGGGAAGACGAAACCCGGTATAGGGCTGAAAGGATTTGGGTACCAAAATTTGGAGTTATGAGAGAAATGGTACTTAGAGAGGCTCATAAAACCAAATACTCAATACATCCTGGAACGGGGAAGATGTACAAGGATCTCAAGAAACATTTTTGGTGGCCAGGTATGAAAGCCGATGTTGCTAAATACGTAGGAGAATGTTTGACGTGTTCTAAGGTCAAAGCTGAGCATCAGAAACCATCAGGTCTACTTCAACAACCCAAAATCCCGGAATGGAAATGGGAAAACATTACCATGGATTTCATCACTAAATTGCCAAGGACTGCAAGTGGTTTTGATGCTATTTGGGTAATAGTTGATCGTCTCACCAAATCAGCACACTTTCTACCAATAAGAGAAGATGACAAGGTGGAGAAGTTAGCACGACTGTATTTGAAGGAAGTCATCTCCAGACATGGAATACCAATCTCTATTATCTCTGATAGGGATGGCAGATTTATTTCAAGATTCTGGCAGACATTACAGCAAGCATTAAGAACTCGTCTAGACATGAGTACTGCCTATCATCCACAAATTGATGGGCAGAGCGAAAGGACGATACAAATGCTTGAAGACATGCTACGAGCATGTGTTATTGATTTCGGAAACAGTTGGGATCGACATCTACCGTTAGCAGAATTTTTCTACAACAACAGCTACCATTCAAGCATTGAGATGGCGCCGTTTGAAGCACTTTATGGTAGAAAGTGCAGGTCTCCGATTTGTTGGAGTGAAGTGGGGGATAGACAGATTACGGGTCCGGAGATAATACAAGAAACTACCGAGAAGATCATCCAAATTCAACAACGGTTGAAAACCGCCCAAAGTCGACAAAAAGCTACGCTGACATTAAAAGAAAAGATATAGAATTTGAAATTGGAGAGATGGTCATGCTTAAAGTTGCACCTTGGAAAGGCGTTGTTCGATTTGGTAAATGAGGGAAATTAAATCCAAGGTATATTGGACCATTCAAGATTATTGATCGTGTCGGACCAGTAGCTTACCGACTTGAGTTACCTCAACAACTCGTGGCTGTACATAACACTTTCCACGTCTCGAATTTGAATATTTTTTTTGCTAAAGAATATCTCACTATTCCATTAGATGAAATCCAAATCAACGAAAAACTTCAATTCATCGAAGAACCCGTCGAAATAATGGATCGTGAGGTTAAAAGACTTAAGCAAAACAAGATACCAATTGTTAAGGTTTGATGGAATGCTCGTAGAGGACCCGAGTTCACCTGGGAACGAGAAGATCAGATGAAGAAGAAATACCCGCATTTATTTCCAGAAGATACGTCAACACCTCCAACTGCTTAAAATTTCGGGACGAAATTTATTTAACGGGTAGGTACTGTAGTGACCCGAACTTTTCCATGTTATATATATATATATATATATATATATATATATATATATATATATATATATATATATATATATATATATATATATATATATATTAAATGAAATTGTTATTTACATGATTAAGTGTTTCCAATATGTTAAGCAATCAAACTTGTTAAGACTTGATTAATTGAAATAGGTTTCATATAGACAATTGACCACCCAAGTTGACCGGTGATTCACGAACGTTAAAACTTGTAAAAACTATATGATGACATATATATGGATATATATATAGTTAACATGATATTATGATAAGTAAACATATCATTAAGTATATTAACAATGAACTACATATGTAAAAATAAGACTACTAACTTAATGATTTCGAAACAAGACATATATGTAACGATTATCGTTGTAACGACATTTAACTGTATATATATCATATTAAGATATATTAATACATCATGATATCATGATAATATAATAATTTAAAATCTCATTTGATATTATAAACATTGGGTTAACAACATTTAACAAGACCGTTAACCTAAAGGTTTCAAAACAACACTTACATGTAACGACTAACGATGACTTAACGACTCAGTTAAAATGTATATACATGTAGTGTTTTAATATGTATTCATACACTTTTGAAAGAATTCAAGACACTTATCAAAATACTTCTACTTAACAAAAATGCTTACAATTACATCCTCATTCAGTTTCATCAACAATTCTACTCGTATGCACCCGTATTCGTACTCGTACAATACACAGCTTTTAGATGTATGTACTATTGGTATATACACTCCAATGATCAGCTATTAGCAGCCCATGTGAGTCACCTAACACATGTGGGAACCATCATTTGGAAACTAGCATGAAATATCTCATAAAATTACAAAAATATGAGTAATCATTCATGACTTATTTACATGAAAACAAAATTACATATCCTTTATATCTAATCCATACACCAACGACCAAAAACACCTACAAACACTTTCATTCTTCAATTTTCTTCATCTAATTGATCTCTCTCAAGTTCTATCTTCAAGTTCTAAGTGTTCTTCATAAATTCCAAAAGTTCTAGTTTCATAAAATCATGAATACTTCTAAGATTGCAAGTTTACTTCCAAGTTTTCTAAAACCATTCCAAGTAATCATCCAAGATCAAGAAACCTTTGTTACTTACAGCCGGTTATCTTTCTAATACAAGGTAATAATCATATTCAAACTTTAATTCAATTTCTATAACTATAACAATCTTATTTCGAGTGGAAATCTTACTTGAAATTGTTTTCGTGTCATGATTCTGCTTCAAGAACTTTCAAGCCATCCAAGGATCCTTTGAAGCTAGATCCATTTTTCTCATTTCCAGTAGGTTTATCCAAGGAACTTGAGGTAGTAATGATGTTCATAACATCATTCGATTCATACATAAAAAGCTATCTTATTCAACGTTATAAACTTGTAATCACTAGAACATAGTTTAGTTAATTCTAAACTTGTTCGCAAATAAAGTTAATCCTTATAACTAGACTTTTAAGATCAACTAAACACATGTTCTATATCTATATGATATGCTAACTTAATGATTTAAAACCCGGAAACACGATAAACACCATAAAACTGGATATACGCCGTCGTAGTAAAACCGGGGGCTGTTTTGGTTGGGATAATTAAAAGCTAAGAAGAAATTTGATTTAAAAGCTATACTTCTGGAAAAATGATTTTTATTATGAACATGAAATTATATCCAAAAATCATGGTTAAAATCAAAGTGAAAGTATGTTTTTCAAAATGGTCATCAAGATGTCGTTTTTTCGACGGAAATGACTACCTATTTCAAAAATGACTTGTAACTTGTATTTTCGACTATAAACTTATACTTTTTTGTTTAGATTCATAAAGTTAAGTTCAATACAAAACTGTGGCAACTGGAATCACTCATAACAGATTAGAAACGAAGAAATGGCGAGTAAAACAAGATTGATAAAAACTACTCATTTTACCTACGTGAAATTTAGTAATAAATCTATTTCAACCATAACCTAATCAACTTATATTGTATATTATGTAATCTTGAGATACCATAGACACGTATAAAATGTTTCGACCTATCATGTCGACCCATCTATATATATATATTGCGGAACAACCATAGACACTCTATATGTGAATGTTGGAGTTAGCTATACAGGGTTGAGGTTGATTCCAATATATATATATATATATATATATATAGTTTGAGTTGTGATCAATACTAAGATACGTATACACTGGGTCGTGGATTGATTCAAGATAATATTTATCGATTTATTTCTATACATCTAACTGTGGACAACTTGTTGTAGGTACTAACGAGGGCAGCTGACTTAATAAACTTAAAACATCAAAATGTATTAAAAGTGTTGTAAATATATTTTGAACATACTTTGATATATATATGTACATATTTGTTATAGGTTCGTGAATCGACCAGTGGCCAAGTCTTACTTCCCGACGAAGTAAAAATCTGTGAAAGTGAGTTATAGTCCCACTTTTAAAATCTAATATTTTTGGGATGAGAATACATGCAGGTTTTATAAATGATTTACAAAATAGACACAAGTACGTGAAACTTCATTCTATGGTTGAATTATCGAAATCGAATATGCCCCTTTTTATTAAGTATGGTAATCTAAGAATTAGGGAACAGGCACCCTAATTGACGCGAATCCTAAAGATAGATCTATTGGGCCTAATAAACCTCATCCAAAGTACCGGATGCTTTAGTACTTCGAAATTTATATCATATCCGAAGGGTGTCCCGGAATGATGGGGATATTCTTATATATGCATCTTGTTAATGTCGGTTACCAGGTGTTCACCATATGAATGATTTTTATCTCTATGTATGGGATGTATATTGAAATATGAAATCTTGTGGTCTATTGTTACGATTTGATATATATAGGTTAAACCTATAACTCACCAACATTTTTGTTGACATTTAAAGCATGTTTATTCTCAGGTGAATACTAAGAGCTTCCGCTGTTGCGTACTAAAATAAGGACAAGATTTGGAGTCCACGTTTGTATGATATTGTGTAAAAACTGCATTCAAAAAACTAATTTCGATGTAACATATTTGTATTGTAAACCATTATGTAATGGTCGTGTGTAAACAGGATATTTTAGATTATCATTATTTGATAATCTACGTAAAGCTTTTTAAACCTTTATTTATGAAATAAAGGTTATGGTTTGTTTTAAAAATGAATGCAGTCTTTGAAAAACGTCTCATATAGAGGTCAAAACCTCGCAACGAAATCAATTAATATGGAACGTTTTTAATCAATAAGAACGGGACATTTCACAACACCGTTGGGTTTTCGAATTCCCGAGGAAGAATGGCAAGGTAAGAAGGTGAGTTATGGTCACCTTAGGATCTTTGGGTGTAATGCATATGTAAAGACCAAAGATGCAGATAGAGACAAGTTTGAAGCTAAGTCAAAGAAGTGTATTTTCGTAGGCTACGGGTCGGATGAAATGGGCTATCATTGTTGGGATAACGAGGCTAGAAAAGTAATTCGTTCTTGATAATGCTAAAAACGAACATATATTTCATAGCATTATTCCCCAAGAAAGACAAGATTTTAGTTGGTATTGTTCGATTTACAAGCAATATTCGTTTAAATATTAAAAAGTGAAGACAAAAGGCAGATTCGACAAATTGAAGACAAAAAGGTCCAAAGAGCTAAAAAGTACAAGATACAACTAAAAAGGTTCAAAATATTGATGAGGAACGTCTCAAAATGACAAGAGTACAAGTTACAAGACGCAAAGTACACGATATAAAATAATACGCAAAGACGTCCGAAAATCCGGAACCGGGACCTGAGCCAAGAAGAAACGCCCGACGCAACGGACCAAAAATATCTAGTCTACTATGCACAAGAATATAATATAATATATATATAATTATATATAATTATATATTATATTATATATATTATTATTATTATATTACGTCGGCAAGAAGAAAACAAATCAATTTGGCTGGATCCAGGGTGGCCATGCGACTCGCATGACCAGAGGCACAAATCCATGCGAGTCGCATGGAGTGAAATTGCTGGTCAGGTCCTATATAAAGCCAGTTTTCTGCCGAGTTTTAAACACATAATTTTAATCTTTTTCTTCCTCTTCATACGTAAATATATTTATATTTATAATTTATATTTTAATTTTAATTATAATTCTAATAATAAGGGTATGTTAGCGAATGTTGTAAGGGTGTAAGTCGAAATTCTGTCCGTGTAACGCTACGCTATTTTTAATCATTGTAAGTTATGTTCAACCTTTTTATATTAATGTCTCATAGCTAAGTTATTATTATGCTTATTTAAAACGAAGTAATCATGATGTTGGGCTAATTACTAAAATTGGGTAATTGGGCTTTGTACCATAATTGGGGTTTGGATAAAAGAACGACACTTGTGGAAACTAGACTATGGGCTATTAATGGGCTTTATATTTGTTTAACTAAATGAAAGTTGTTAATGTTAATATAAAGAATTACAATTGGGCGTCCCTATAAATTACCATATACACTCGATCGGACACGATGGGCGGGGTATTTATATGTACGAATAATCGTTCATTTAACCGGACACGGGAATGGATTAATAGCCACTAGAATAATTAAAACAGGGGTGAAATTACATTCAAGGGTAATTGGTGTAATTGTTAACAAAGTAGTAAAACCTTGGTTTACACGCAGTCGATAACCTGGTGTATTCATTAAACAAAGTATTAAAACCTTGTTACAATTCGAATCCCCAATTAGTTGGAATATTTAACTTCGGGTATAATAATAATTTGACAAGGACACTTGCAATTTATATTTATGACTGATGGACTGTTATGGACAAAAACCAGACGGACATATTGAATAATCCAGGACAAAGGATAATTAACCCATGGGCATAAAACTAAAATCAACACGTCAAACATCATGATTACGGAAGTTTAAATAAGCATAATTCTTTTATTTCATATTTAATTTCCTTTATTTTATATTTAATTGCACTTCTAATTATCGCACTTTTATTTATTGTTATTTAATCGCATTTTTAATTATCGTACTTTTTAATTATCACACTTTTATTATTCGCAATTTCATTATCGTTATTTACTTTACGCTTTAATTTAAGTCTTGTATTTATTTTATATTTTACATTAGGTTTTAACTGCGACTAAAATCTTAAAATCGACAAACCGGTCATTAAACGGTAAAAACCCCCCTTTATAATAATAATATTACTTATATATATATTTGTATTTTTAATAAAAGTAAACTAATATAGTGTTGAGCTTTGTTTAAAGATTTCCCTGTGGAACGAACCGGACTTACTAAAAACTACACTACTGTACGATTAGGTACACTGCCTATAAGTGTTGTAGCAAGGTTTAAGTATATCCATTCTATAAATAAATAAATATCTTGTGTAAAATTGTATCGTATTTAATAGTTTTTCCTAGTAAAATATAAACTATTTTATATACACCTCGCTTCCTAATAACTTATAGGTACACTGCCTATTAGGACCGGGTTATTGGAGCCAAACAGTCCTCAATTATATTGAGACCAAACGAATCCTGCCCCTCTGCTGCATCTTTTGGCTATTCGAAACGTGGGCAAAATCAGAAAAGTCTATTGATTGGATAACTTATTATAATTTTTCTTTCCTTTTAAAAACTAATAGGATATTCAGTGAATGCACCGAGCAAGACGTTCATCACCTTTTGTACGTTCACCACCTGTAACTCGATCAAGACATCGTTTAACAAATATAACCGCCGTTGATTTTTCTTTAGAATCGTCATCCAGTCGACCAAGTACTTCAGTTCAAATTTCCGATAATCCATTTTTTGAACCCAACCTCACAATTGAGAATCCGAAAAATATTCAGGAACGGTTCATAGATCCTGAACCACTAAACTTTCCTCCGGAACCACCAATCATTCAAACAGAGATTGTTGAGGAACGAACCATTAAATCAGAATCATCTAGTTATACCGATTCAACAAATTCAATTATGGAGAATCTGGAACCTTTAAGTATGGAAGACCGAATGAGAGCTAAACGCACTGGCCAAGGTCACGCAATTACTCATCCAGACATTAATGCGCCAGATTATGAAATCAAAGGACAAATTCTACACATGGTGACTAATCAATGCCAATTTAGTGGTGCGCCGAAGGAAGATCCAAATGAACATCTACGTACCTTTAATAGGATCTGCACACTATTTAAAATACGAGAAGTGGAGGATGAACAGATATATCTCATGTTATTTCCCTGGACTTTAAAGGGAGAAGCCAAAGATTGGTTGGAATCGTTACCTGAAGGGGCGATCGATACATGGGACGTTTTAATTGACAAATTTCTTAAACAATTCTTTCCTGCATCTAAAGCCGTAAGACTTCAAGCAGAAATTGTTACGTTCACACAGAAACCAAATGAAACTCTATATGAGGCGTGGACAAGATATGGAAAGTTATTAAGAGGATGTCCGCAACATGGTTTAGACACCTGTCAAATAGTACAAATATTCTACCAAGGATGCGACATCACTACAAGGAAAGACATAGATATAGCAGCTGGTGGTTCTATTATGAAGAAAACCGAAACTGATGCTTACAAAATTATTGATAATACTGCTTCCCACTCACATGAGTGGCACCAAGAAAAAGACATCATTAGATCATCTAAAGCAGCTAGAGCCGATTCTAGCCATGACTTAGATTCCATTTCGGCAAAGATAGATGCTTTCGAGAGACGAATGGAAAAGATGACTAAGGATATTCATGCTATACGAATTAGTTGTGAGCAGTGTGGAGGACCACATTTGACAAAAGATTGTCTCAGTATTGAATTAACAATGGAACAAAGAGAGAATATTTCATACATAAACCAAAGGCCTGGAAATAATTATCAGAATAATTATCAACCGCCAAGACCGATTTACAATCAAAACCAGAATTATAACCGAAATATTCCATACAACAACCAACAAGGTCCTAGCAATCAACAAGTATCCAATAATACTTATAATCAGCAAAGACCGAATTTTCAAAACAAACCACCACAACAAACCGATGATAAAAAGCCGAATTTAGAAGATATGATGACGAAGCTAGTTGAAACTCAAACACAGTTTTTCACATCTCAAAAACAAACAAATGAACAAAATGCTCAAGCATTTAGAAATCAACAAGCTTCTATTCAAAATCTGGAACAAGAAGTGAGTAACCTAGCAAGGTTAATAGGTGAAAGAAAACCGGGAAGTCTACCAAGCGATACAAATGCTAACCCCCGGAATGAAACAGCTAAAGCTATTACCACAAGAAGTGGTACAACACTTAAACCACCTGAAATACCTGTAACTTCTGATGAAATTATTCCTACTCCACAAGAACCACAACCTGATCAAGATAAGGAAAAAGAACCGGTAGTTGAAAAGGTTAATGAAGATAACACAGTTAAGGATAAACCTTATGTTAAACCATACCAACCACCACTTCCTTACCCAAGTAAAATGAAGAAAGAGAAACTTGAAGCCGAGCAATCCAAATTTTTGGATATGTTTAAACAGATAAATGTAAATCTTCCTTTCATTGATGTGATTTCAGGAATGCCAAGATATGCTAAATTCTTGAAAGATCTAATCACGAATAGAAAGAAAATGGAAGAACTCTCGGCTGTTACTATGAATGCTAATTGTTCAGCAGTGCTATTGAATAAGATACCAGAAAAACTATCTGATCCAGGAAGTTTCACAATTCCATGTTTTCTGGGTAGTCTTAGTTCAATAGAAGCATTGGCAGACTTAGGTGCTAGTATAAATCTAATGCCGTATTCACTATACGCTAAACTAGACCTTGGAGAATTGAAACCAACCAGAATAAGCATACAACTAGCCGATAGATCAATAAAATATCCTAGAGGGATAATGGAGAACATGCTAGTTAAAGTTGGTACTTTAGTATTTCCAGTAGATTTTGTTGTTTTGGACATGGAAGAAGATTCTCAAGTTCCTCTCATATTAGGAAGACCATTCTTAAACACGGCTAAAGCAATGATAGACGTGTTCGGTAAGAAACTGACCCTAAGTATAGAGGATGAGAGTGTTACCTTTTCAGTTGATAGAGCAATGCAACAACCACAATCTGTAGATGATACATGTTATTATATTCAAACTATAGATGCACATGCAGAATTATTAGAAGAATTTCCAGAATTACAAGGAACAGGAGAATGTTCTTTAGGAGAAAGTAATGAACCAATTGATGAAGCTGAAATGTTAGCTACACTTATAGCTAATGGATATGAACCAACAACAGAAGAAATTCAAATGCTAAAAGAAGAAGACAGATATCGATATAAATCATCGATAGAAGAACCTCCGAAATTAGAGTTAAAGCCACTTCCAAACCATTTGGAATACGCTTATTTACATGGTGAATCTGAATTACCTGTAATAATATCATCTTCTCTTACTGAAAATGAGAAATCACAACTCATTTCTGTGTTGAAAGCTCATAAACCAGCCATTGCATGGAAGATTCATGATATTAAAGGAATAAGTCCTTCGTATTGCACACATAAAATCCTTATGGAAGAAGGTCATAAAACGTATGTGCAACGTCAACGAAGACTAAATCCTAATATGCAAGATGTAGTTAAGAAAGAGATTATTAAACTGCTAGATGCAGGTTTGATATATCCAATTTCTGATAGTCCATGGGTAAGTCCAGTTCAATGCGTACCTAAGAAAGGTGGCATGACTGTCATCACAAATGAGAAAAATGAGCTTATTCCTACTAGGACTGTAACAGGATGGCGTGTATGTATTGATTATAGAAAATTAAATGACGCCACCAGAAAAGATCACTTTCCCTTACCTTTCATAGATCAAATGTTGGAAAGATTAGCCGGAAATAGTTACTATTGTTTTCTAGATGGATTTTCCGGATATTTTCAAATTCCAATAGCACCCGAAGATCAAGAGAAAACCACATTCACGTGCCCTTATGGTACGTTTGCTTACAAACGCATGCCATTTGGACTTTGTAACGCCCCTGCAACCTTTCAAAGGTGCATGATGGCGATTTTTCACGACATGATAGAAGAATGCATGGAAGTATTCATGGATGACTTTTCCGTCTTCGGTGATACATTTAAATCATGTCTAGTTAATCTGGAACGAATGCTAATTAGATGCGAAAAATCAAATCTAGTACTTAATTGGGAGAAATGCCATTTCATGGTTAAAGAAGGCATCGTTCTTGGACATAAAATTTCAAAAGAAGGAATTGAAGTGGATAGAGCTAAAGTAGATGTAATTGCTAAACTTCCACATCCCACCAATGTTAGAGGAGTTAGGAGTTTTCTAGGGCATGCCGGTTTTTACCGACGTTTCATAAAAGATTTTTCAAAAATTGCCACTCCTATGAATAAACTCCTAGAAAAGGATGCTCCATTCATCTTTTCAGATGAGTGTATCAAATCTTTTAATATTCTTAAAGAAAAACTCACTAATGCGCCGATCATGATAACACCAAATTGGAATCTACCATTTGAACTAATGTGCGATGCAAGTGATTTTGCAATGGGAGCCGTTTTAGGACAAAGGATTGAAAAACGATTTCAACCTATATATTTTGCTAGTAAGACATTACAAGGAGCACAAACGAACTATACAACTACTGAAAAAGAACTCCTTGCTATTGTCTTTGCTTTTGCAAATTTCGATCATATCTCGTTCTAGCAAAAACGGTGGTCTATACCGACCATTCTGCTCTTAGATACCTATTTTCAAAACAAGATGCTAAACCAAGATTAATCCGTTGGATCTTACTCTTACAAGAGTTTGATATTGAAATCCGAGATAAAAAGGGAGCAGAAAATCTCGCCGCTGATCATCTTTCTCGTCTTGAAAATCCCGAATTAGAAGTTCTGAATGAATCGGCCATACAAGACAACTTTACTGATGAATATCTATTGAAGATAGATTATAAAGAAATCCCATGGTTTGCAGACTATGCAAACTACTTAGTTTGTGGATTCCTTGAAAAAGGATTATCGTACCAAAGACGAAAGAAATTCTTCAGTGATATAAAACACTATTTCTGGGAAGATCCACATCTGTTTAAAAGTTGTCCCGATGGAATAATACGCCGATGTGTATTTGGAGATGAAGCTAGTAAAATTTTAAACCATTGTCACACAGGACCAACAGGAGGGCATTATGGGCCTCAACTAACAGCAAGAAAAGTTTATGAAGCTGGATTCTATTGGCCTACAATTTACAAAGACGCACACCTTCTTTGCAAATCCTGTGATGCATGTCAAAGGACCGGAAAAATAAGTCAACGTGATGAAATGCCACAAAATGTCATCCAAGTATGTGAAGTATTTGACATTTGGGGTATTGACTTTATGGGTCCATTTCCAAAATCTCATAATAATCTATATATACTCGTAGCCATTGATTATGTATCTAAATGGGCGGAAGCACAAGCTCTCCCAACTAACGATGCACGAGTTGTAGTCAACTTTTTAAAACGTCTTTTTGCAAGGTTTGGAACACCGAAAGCTTTAATAAGTGATCGGGGTACTCATTTCTGTAATAATCAACTTGAGAAAGTTCTTAAAAGATATGGAGTAACTCATAAAATCTCCACCGCATATCATCCACAAACAAGTGGACAAGTTGAAAATACCAACCGAGCTTTAAAACGTATTCTAGAGAAAACCGTAGGATCAAATCCGAAGGAATGGTCCATTAAATTGGAGGATGCACTCTGGGCTTTTAGAACAGCCTACAAAACTCCAATTGGAACCACACCTTTTAGACTTGTTTATGGAAAAGCATGTCATCTTCCAGTAGAAATTGAACACAAAGCATTTTGGGCTTTGAAAACATGTAATCTAGATTTACATGAAGCCGGACGTCTACGATTAAGTCAACTAAACGAATTAGAAGAATTAAGACATGAAGCATACGAAAATTCGTTAATCTATAAAGAAAGAACGAAGAAATGGCATGATAAAAGAATCAGAAGTTCAAAAGAATTCAAAGAAGGAGACAGAGTTCTTCTTTTCAATTCACGATTCAAGCTATTTCCTGGAAAATTGAAATCAAGATGGTCTGGACCATTCATAGTCAAAAGAGTTTTCCCATACGGAACAATAGAATTGATAAATTCAAATGGGATTGAATTTAAAGTTAATGGTCACAGAGTTAAACATTACATACATGGTCCGATGGAAGTCGACAACGAAGTTAATCACAATTTCGATACCACAGCTAACTAAGTGTGAGGAGAATCAAGTCTTTAAAGGATAATATGTATTTCTGTTAGAGTTAGATTGTCTGTTTTCGTGTAGTTCTCGAAAATGGAACACGTATGGTCTTTCCCTAGCAGACCCTAAAGAACTAGTCTTCTCCCCCCATTCTGAATTTTTATTTTTTTAGGTTTTTACGAAATGAAGACTGCCTGTGAACTAAACCATGGTCTAATGCTACACGCTTTGATCACTAAACGTAATAATGACATACTACCGAGTGAATTAGTATCAGTAATCAGAGAAAGAATGGACGAAGTTAGAAAAGGATCCAGATGCGAAGATAATAAGTTACAATTTGGTAAAGGAAAATCAAAATCCGCAGCAAAAAGAAGAGCACGACACCTAGAACGATGTCACAAATGCGGAAAATGGTCACATGGAGGTAAATGTTCAAATAATCAAACCTATTCAAATACCGAATTTGTTACTTTATGCAGAGACGGACCGTTCATATGTTTAGAAGAAAAGACACTGAATGCTCGAGGTTACGCCTTTGGAGCCATGAAAAACCAATTAAACCGACTATCTTATGAATATAATAGATCATATAACTAAGAAATCTATTTCACAGGTATGTCTGTACAGTTTTTATTTTTATTTTTATTTTTAACCTTTTGATAATAAACGCTAATTTGTTCGCTAAAAAGTATTAAATTGGTATTAAATAAAATTAGGTTTGGCG
Organism: Rutidosis leptorrhynchoides; assembly: GCF_046630445.1. Classification (NCBI taxonomy): domain Eukaryota; kingdom Viridiplantae; phylum Streptophyta; class Magnoliopsida; order Asterales; family Asteraceae; genus Rutidosis; species Rutidosis leptorrhynchoides. The sequence goes on from NC_092337.1 coordinate 424,332,610, forward strand.
ACCGAAATTATTGATATCATTCAAAAATTTATTACATCACTGCGAAATTTAACGTTTATTCTTAAGGTATAAATATCTTTAATCAATCAACCCAAAATATTTCAAAAATTCGTCATGAGTTAAATTAGGTCTTGGAACCGAAATTACTTTACCGAAAAGAGGGGCGCATATTTTTGATAATATTTGATTGATTAAAGTGGGATAAAAAGACAAAAAGATTTTTAAATTTATTTTTACCATGTTTTTAAAATTAATATTTAAATCTTAAGTTAATATTGTAACATTGTAAAAATAATATATTTAAAATTGTAAATATTTGAAAAATTAATATAAGTTTGGTGTGAATTTATAATATAAATTTTTAAAATAAGTTTGGTGTGAATTTATAATATGAATTTATAAATTAAGTCTGGTGTGAATTTTTAAAATATGAATTTTTAATTTTATGCATTTCAAATTTTAAGTTTGGTGTGATTTTTTTTATATATTAATTTTGAATTTTATAATTGTGTGAATTTAAAAACAAAAATTTACTCTATCTCATTAAGTTAAAAATATGATTTTTAAAAATTCGTCGTAAGTTGAAGACTAGGTCTTTGAACCGAAATTGCTTTACCCGAAGGAGGGACGAGAACTTTTATTATCATTATTTTTAATCTTATTGATTTAAAGTATGCCAAAAACATTAAAAAAAAAAACCCAAAAATCTTAGCTTTTAAAACAATCGCTACAAAAAGACAAATTTTAAAATTTTGTCGAGGGACGGACTAGGGCATCGTCCCGAAACGACCTCGTCTTAAAAAGAAACAAAATTTTTAAAATTTTATTAAATTTTATGTTTTAAAAGCTTAAGGTTTTAATAAAAAAAAAAAAAAAAAAAAATATACCTGGAAAATACCCCCATGCGAGTCGCATGGGGATGGGCAGGAAATCATGCGACTCGCATGGCTACAAAAAACTGGACAGGATCAAAATTCCAGTCGACCTGCTTCTTTCTCACAATAAACACACATACACAAACACGAAAACCTCCCAAACTCTCTCAATTTTTCACCAATTTTCACCAAATTTCTTGCAAAAATTTCACAATAATCATGCCTAGATTCAGTAGTCTCAACCCCTTCAGGAGAAAGGTAAAGATTTCACCCTTAATCTCTTTAAATTCGAATTTTTGTGTTCTTGAGCTAGAAATTTTATATTTTGATTTTGTTAAATTTAGGTGTAATTAGAGCTAAATTGTTGTTATATTATGCATGTATATCCTAGATAGAAGCTATTTAACATGAATTGAAGCTAAAAACTTCAAAATTTTAAGAATCTAGGGTTTGTGTTCTTGAGCAATTTGGGGCTTTTTGATATAAACAGGTTATGGCCGATTTTTGTCATGAATTGTTGCTAAATTAAGTAGTGTAACATGTTTAGGTAGTTAATTGATCCAAACTTTGAGCCTAAACATGTTTTTGAGAATTAAAGTGGACTTTTTAAGTCTAAAAATTCATGAACTTGGATAATTTGATATAAAGGCCATTTGAAACTTGTTTCATTGCTAGTAGTGATTATTTTGGCATGTTATTTAAGATAAATGCTTATGAACTTGATGTACATTTTTCGTATATGCTTATTTGACAAAGTGTAGACTTGACAAAAATATGAAAATGAGCACTAGTTTGATTTGAATGCCATGTAACAAGTGTTTAATTGCTATAATGATTATTGTTGACATGTTTAAGAGTTTAAATGTGATAAAACATTGTATACATTTTCGTATGTAAAAATGTAGAATTGTTATTGTTAAGAAAATGTGTATAAAATGTGTTATGAATTGAACATGTCATCATAATTGTTTCAAGTTATTATTTTGCTAACACTAATGCATATTTGGATGCACAATTTTTGTGTTTAATGTGTTTTACAGAGAACCGATACTGGAGGTTCAGGAGCATCATCGTCCAGGCAACCAGAGCCCGAACCGGAAATGTTTCATGAACAAGAACAACATATGCAACAAGAAGAAGAAGAACAGGAGGAGCAACATATTCCATATCACGATCAAGATCAATTATTCATGAATCAGTTTCGTCAATTCGCTCCACATCAAATGATTCTGAGCTTAGACATTAATGAAGATCAGTTACACCCAAATCTAAGATTTGATCGATGTTGGATAGAGTATCCAGATTATCAAAAGAACATGCACATTCTCTACTTTAAGGTTGTTGAAATGCCAAGGGCAATTGACTGGATACCTTTGGAAACAGTAGACCTTGCCGAACCGATTCGGGAATTATTGGTGCAAAGGTATGGTAATTCTCAGTTTAACGATTGGATGCGCCTATTTTCAATTCGTAGAACCATATATAGGGAATGGTGTATAGAATTACTTAGTACTATTAAGTTAAACAGTGATGTTAGGAGGATAGATGATAGAAGCTTTATTAGATTTCTGTTAGGTGGACGCATGTACAGAATGTCCATGATAGATTTAGCTAGGGCCTTACAGATTTACACCCCTGCTGAACTTTTGAGCCCCGACTGTAATAGCCTGATTGCCCAAGGAGAAAGGGTAGATAGGGAATTTGATATTAACGCCATCTGGAGGCGTATGTCCCACTTTAATGAATTTCACGCCAGTGGAAATCATACATACTTAGATATAGACAGAGCTGAACTCCGGGTGATTCATAGATTCTTAGCAAACACAATTACACAAAGGGGAAGAAATAAGGAGAAATTGACCGTAAACGATTTGTTCTACCTCAAGTGTATTAGAGACCCGAGGATTTTCGTTAACATTCCCTATTGTGTTGGTTATTATCTCGCTAATGTAGTTTCGGGGATGAAATCGGGGAGTATTATAGGTGGTGGTATTTTCATTACTCTCATTGGAGAGTATTTAGGTGTAGATAAGCACCAAGGGGGTCCAATGAACGAAATAGAGGACGGAGGTGAAACTATAAGTTCAAACCTTTATCACGGTGCAAGGGTATTATTGATGAGACGTGGTCGGGTATATCGATACGAGGGACCTCAGCGACAGGTAGAAAGAGGTTCGGATGATGAAATGGAAGAGGCGAACAACATTATAGGAGTTGTTCGGGAGACTGCTCTTGATTTAGGCGTTCGTATGGAGGATGAATACATGACGAACTATGATAGGCATATGCAGTACGAGGCATGGCAACGTCGGAATGACTACGAGCATTCCCGGCAACGAGAGCATGGCCGATGGGATTATCATCAGCGCCAAATTATAAGCCAGTTGCAGCCTGGCGAGATGTATTATCCGACCCGACCCGCATACTATCCCGCACATCAGCCAGAAATGAGACCACCCTATGATTCATATGATTATGACGCAGCATACCAGTTCACCTATAATCAGCCATGGAACCCGGACGCGAACATGAATTGGGATCCATATCCTAATTTTCCTCCTAACCCACCTCCTGATCAGTAGAGATAAGTTGGTAATTTTTATTTTAAACACTTAACATTTTATTACGTTTATGTAATGTTTGATATTTCTTATTATTATTGTGTACTAATATTTTTCTTATAGTTTGAAAGTGGGATGCCAAAGTTCCATTTCAAATTGCATGTATGATTATATTTGTATTGTATGTATTCTCTTTTATGCACAAAACAGGGTAAAACAACGCGTTTTCAAAGACTGGCATTAAGTTCAGCAAAAGCAAGTAATTTTGACGACAATGATGCAAAATATATGTGAAATAACAACAAGACGGAATGAACAAATGACGTGCACCATTTATCATTCAGCAAACAAACGCCAATATATTTGGAAACTTTGGTAAAAATTTAATCATTTTCACACAAATCACCCTCAATAATTTAAATTGTTACTGATTTCTTGCAAATGAGGGCATTGCAAGATCTTAAGTGTGGGAAGGGGTTAAATTCTTTCGGATTTTAAAATTTTTATATTAACACTTGGTTACCATTAAAAATACTAGTAAATCAGTAGTTGTATTAGAATCTAGTGCTCTCTGATAAAAAAGAACAGCCCTAGTCTTATATACTAACTACCCAATTCTAGTAAAATTTTTCAAAATTTTCAATTAAATGAACTCAAAATCATGTTTATACATATTTATGAATGATAAAACTAGGTTTTAACACCGAAATTATTGTTACCTCGGAAAGGACATAAATTGAGAAACAAACTAAAATGTTAAAATTCATTTAAAATGGAATAGAGGACGATAAAAAGGAAAATAAAAGCCAAGTGTGGGAAAATTTACCAAGTTATTTTAAACATATGTCACATATATGTGTAACAAATAACTAAAAATACTTTTGCTTTGGACTAAACTAAACTGTTTTACCCGATAAAAGAAAAGAAGAGATGGATCTACACGATGAATCAATTCCATCATTAAAAGGAAGTAAAGTCTTCCGAAAAAGACACGCGCTTCTTGATTTAGGTCATGAAGTTGTCGTCTAGACCAGCTGTAGGTTGACGAAAAATCTAGAAAAGTCATCACTAAAATCAGCAGGAAATCCACGGACCTCAGCATTAAACAGGGTCGCCAAGTGGTCAGATTTATCCTAACCATGAGAAGGATTTATCTCGTACAATGAGGAGGCACCGTGCAAATTAGCTGGATAAGACTAATGAATCAGATCCCCAGAAAGGATAATCTCCTTAAAGATTAAAAATCAGCTTTTAAGCCTGATATTACTCAATCCTTGAGATTGACCTTAAAGATTGAGAATTCAAACTCATGGAACTCAATGATATCTAAACTCGAGCTTGAACGAGAAAATATTTTGATCAAAAATACAAACCGATTTGTTTTCTGAAAACCCATTTTCAATACGTTCATTACCATTGAACGTAAAATCCTAGGAATTCACCTGGAATTCATTAGGTCACCTGAACTAAATCGGGTGTCAACCGTAAGAACGGTGGTTGCATAGTGGTCAAAGACAGGACCTTGTGCCAAACCGACAAATTATAAGGGTGAGCTTTACTATTGCTCCTACCAAGGATAGTAATTGCGTCCGACACGTTATAGACCATAATCAAAAGCATGTCACGGGACATTGCCTTAACAGTTGCTTGTTCAACGCTTTCCTTTACAACCGGACGGTAGTTTGCCGAAAGGTAATATACGGAACAAGTAAACTGAACGTGTTGCTTTCCAAATACAAGGTTAGCAAGTGGGTGACACAAAACCGCAAGTTTTGAGCTAAAATTTTCAAATCTGAAACCCACCAAACCCACAAAAATATTTTGCAAACACCGGTAAAGGGTTATTCCGGAAAACTTATCTAGGGTAAAAACTAGATTTCAAAAGATCAAATGTTTTCATAAAGATCCAATTTCCTTAAATGGATCTAAATTTTTATAGTCATGTGGGACTGTAAACCATATCGTTATTACCATTGTTTATACCGCCGTATAGAAATCACTGATGTACAAAGTATGAAGAATAAAGAAGTGATTCTAGTATTTCAAGACAATATTGCTTGAGGACAAGCAACGCTCAAGTGTGGGAATATTTGATAATGCTAAAAACGAACATATATTTCATAGCATTATTCCCCAAGAAAGACAAGATTTTAGTTGGTATTGTTCGATTTACAAGCAATATTCGTTTAAATATTAAAAAGTGAAGACAAAAGGCAGATTCGACAAATTGAAGACAAAAAGGTCCAAAGAGCTAAAAAGTACAAGATACAACTAAAAAGGTTCAAAATATTGATGAGGAACGTCTCAAAATGACAAGAGTACAAGTTACAAGACGCAAAGTACACGATATAAAATAATACGCAAAGACGTCCGAAAATCCGGAACCGGGACCTGAGCCAAGAAGAAACGCCCGACGCAACGGACCAAAAATATCTAGTCTACTATGCACAAGAATATAATATAATATATATATAATTATATATAATTATATATTATATTATATATATTATTATTATTATATTACGTCGGCAAGAAGAAAACAAATCAATTTGGCTGGATCCAGGGTGGCCATGCGACTCGCATGGCCAGAGGCACAAATCCATGCGAGTCGCATGGAGTGAAATTGCTGGTCAGGTCCTATATAAAGCCAGTTTTCTGCCGAGTTTTAAACACATAATTTTAATCTTTTTCTTCCTCTTCATACGTAAATATATTTATATTTATAATTTATATTTTAATTTTAATTATAATTCTAATAATAAGGGTATGTTAGCGAATGTTGTAAGGGTGTAAGTCGAAATTCTGTCCGTGTAACGCTACGCTATTTTTAATCATTGTAAGTTATGTTCAACCTTTTTATATTAATGTCTCATAGCTAAGTTATTATTATGCTTATTTAAAACGAAGTAATCATGATATTGGGCTAATTACTAAAATTGGGTAATTGGGCTTTGTACCATAATTGGGGTTTGGATAAAAGAACGACACTTGTGGAAACTAGACTATGGGCTATTAATGGGCTTTATATTTGTTTAACTAAATGAAAGTTGTTAATGTTAATATAAAGAATTACAATTGGGCGTCCCTATAAATTACCATATACACTCGATCGGACACGATGGGCGGGGTATTTATATGTACGAATAATCGTTCATTTAACCGGACACGGGAATGGATTAATAGCCACTAGAATAATTAAAACAGGGGTGAAATTACATTCAAGGGTAATTGGTGTAATTGTTAACAAAGTAGTAAAACCTTGGTTTACACGCAGTCGATAACCTGGTGTATTCATTAAACAAAGTATTAAAACCTTGTTACAATTCGAATCCCCAATTAGTTGGAATATTTAACTTCGGGTATAATAATAATTTGACAAGGACACTTGCAATTTATATTTATGACTGATGGACTGTTATGGACAAAAACCAGACGGACATATTGAATAATCCAGGACAAAGGACAATTAACCCATGGGCATAAAACTAAAATCAACACGTCAAACATCATGATTACGGAAGTTTAAATAAGCATAATTCTTTTATTTCATATTTAATTTCCTTTATTTTATATTTAATTGCACTTCTAATTATCGCACTTTTATTTATTGTTATTTAATCGCATTTTTAATTATCGTACTTTTTAATTATCACACTTTTATTATTCGCAATTTCATTATCGTTATTTACTTTACGCTTTAATTTAAGTCTTGTATTTATTTTATATTTTACATTAGGTTTTAACTGCGACTAAAATCTTAAAATCGACAAACCGGTCATTAAACGGTAAAAACCCCCCTTTATAATAATAATATTACTTATATATATATTTGTATTTTTAATAAAAGTAAACTAATATAGTGTTGAGCTTTGTTTAAAGATTTCCCTGTGGAACGAACCGGACTTACTAAAAACTACACTACTGTACGATTAGGTACACTGCCTATAAGTGTTGTAGCAAGGTTTAAGTATATCCATTCTATAAATAAATAAATATCTTGTGTAAAATTGTATCGTATTTAATAGTTTTTCCTAGTAAAATATAAACTATTTTATATACACCTCGCTTCACATCAGTTCTCGCGATGTTACTTTTGATGAAGATTCGGTCTATGGCAAACTGGAAACGGGGAGTCCTAAACCGGGTCATGTTACTTTTGACGATGTTTCTATTGATGATCTTGCAGGTTCTAGTGGGAGTACGAGAAACAATGAATTGCCAATGAACGGTGAGGCGTCGGAAAATGCTAATGATGGGGATGGTTCAGAAAGCGGTGATGATTTCGAATATAGTGCGAGTTCTAGTGATGAGGAGGACACAAATGAAATCGGTCCAACCATTCAGGTTGCTCCTACACTAAGACGCTCGACTAGAGTGCCCAAACCTAATCCTAGGTATTCTCCATCAGCAAACTACTTGCTTTATACCGAGAATGGTGAACCCGAAAGTTACTTTGAGGCAAGGAAGACAAAAGAATCCATACAATGGGAGCTTGCCATGAAAGAAGAGATGGGGTCACTTGAGAAGAATAAAACTTGGTCACTAGTGAAGTTACCTCATGATAAAAGGGCGTTGCAAAGTAAATGAGTGTATCGAATCAAGAATGAGTTGGATGGCAAGAAAAGGTACAAGGCTCATTTGGTAGTCAAAGGCTTTCAACAAAAGGAAGAGATTGACTACAAAGAGATATTTTCACCAGTAGTTAAAATGACTACTATCCTTTTGGTACTTTCTATGGTTGCATCCGAAGACTTACATCTAGAGCAACTAGATGTGAAGACCGCATTCTTGCATGGTGATCTTGTTGAAGAGATCTACATGAGGCAACCCGAGAGCTTTCAGGTAAAGGGTAAAGAGAAGTGAGTTTGTAAGCTAAAGAAAAGTTTGTATGGATTGAAGCAAGCACCTCGACAATGGTACTTGAAGTTTAATGATTTTATGAAGAAGATTGGTTTCTTAAGATGTGAAGCGGATCACTGTTGCTACTTGAAGAAACTCAAGTCTTCTTATATAATCTTATTGTTGTATGTTGATGACATGTTACTTGCAGGTTCCAACATGTCCGAAATTAACAAGTTGAAGGGATTACTTTTCCGTGAATTCGAGATGAAAGATCTTGGTGGTGCTAGGAAAATACTTGGCATGAGTATTGTGCGTGATCATGTGAAAGGTACTCTATACTTGTCTCAATCCAAATATATTGAGAAAGTAGTAGAGAGGTTTAATATGGAGAATTCAAAGGCTCGTTTTATGCCTTTGGGTAGCACGATTAAGTTATCGAAAAGTCAATCACCAAAGACGGTAAAAGACAAAACGGATATGGAAAAGGTTCCATATGCATCGGCCGTGGGTAGTATTATGTATGCCATGGTTTGTACAAGACCCGATATTACTCAAGCAGTGGGAGTTGTAAGTCGTTATATGTCTAATCCGGGGAAAGAGCATTGGGAAACGGTCAAATGGTTGCTTCGTTATTTGAAAGGTACTTCTAATATGAGATTATGTTTCTCCAAAAACAATCTCATACTTAGGGGTTATGCGGATGCTGATTTGGGTGGATGTGATGATTCGGGGAAAAGCACTACGGGTTATGTTTTCACAATTGGGAAGACGGCGGTTAGTTGGATGTCTCGACTACAAAAGAGTGTTGCTTTATCAACCACCGAAGCCGAATATATAGCTATTGCAGAAGCTTCTAAAGAGGTTGTTTGGTTGAAAAACTTCTTAGGTGAGTTGGGTAAAAGACAAGACTATTGCGTCTTGAATTGTGATAATCAAAGTGCGGTTCATCTTAGGAAGAATCCGGTGTTTCATAGTCGTGCGAAACACATCAAGATAATGTATCATTTTATTCGACAACATATAAATGATGATACTTTATTATTGGAGAAAATCCTTGGTACGAAGAATCCTGCTGATATGTTTACTAAGGTTGTTACGACAGAGAAATTGAGGTTTTGCGTTACCTCAATTGGTCTTCTAATGAATTGATGAGAGAAGACCTCAAATAGAGAATTAGAGAGTTAATGTTTCAATTCTAACAAGTAGTATTGAAGACCTTGCATCGAAAGTCTGCTCATCCGAAGTATGTGTTGAGTGTGCGTGTCCCAAATGGAGTTTAGTGGTATAATGGTGGTTCTTGGTTAGATCGTTGATATTTTGGGTTGACGAAGGTTGGGTTTGTTCAAAGTCTCCAAGTGGGAGATTGTTGGAGATATGGAGAACTTTAAACAATTAGAGGAAAGATTCCAGGAAACTCACACGAAGCTTCCACGAAGTTGTTAGGAAACTCACATGTATCTTTCACGAAGTTGTTAGGAAACTCACATGTAGCTTCCACGAAGTTGTGAGGAAATTCACATGTAGCTTCCACGAAGCTGTCAGGAAACTCACATATAGCCTCCATGAAGCTGTCAGGAAACTCACATGAAGCTTCAATGAATTGTTTTTAGCTTACTCCTTAAACCATTTTATAAATAGACCCTCTTGTAACTCATTGTAAACACACCACAAATATTCAGTAAATACATTCTCTAGTTGGTCTGTGGACTAAAGCAATCACAACGATTGCATATAACCACATTATCTCTTATGTCGATTTACATTTCTTGCATTTATAATCTTTCGTTTATTAAGTGGGTTAGTAATCTTGTAGAATTACTATCGGTGAGTGATCTTGTTAAATCACTTGCGTTGTTTTGGGTCCTAATATCCTTACACATAGAAGTTAGCATATAATTCACAGAACATTACAATCGTATTCAGTTAGGGTTTTTATTTCTCGCGTAAATGTACCTTCTTATTCTATTCCATTTTCAGAAGCACCTGAGTTTACCGCGCGCACGAAGTTGCAGACTACAAATTTATAAGAGGCTCAATCTTATTTGGATCTGGGCATTTGTAAATTGGGCCGTCTCTGTAGTGACCCGAACTTTTCCATGTTTACATATATTAAATGAAAACTATATTTACATGATTAAATGTTTCCAACATGTTAAGCAATCAAACTTGTTAAGACTTGATTATTTGAAATGAGTTTCATGTAGACAATTGACCACCCGAGTTGACCGGCAATTCACGAACGTTAAAACTTGTAAAAACTATATGATGATATATATATGGATATATATATATATATATATATATATATATATATATATATATATATATATATATATATATATATATATATATATATATATATAGTTAACATGATATTATGATAAGTAAGTATCTCACTAGGTATATTAACAATGAGTTATATACGTAAAAAATGAGATTACTAAGTTAAGAAACTCGAAACGATATATATAACGATTATCGTTATAACAACGCCTTACTAAATACATATGTATCATATTAAGGTATTGTTACACTATATTTAACATGATAAAATGATAATTATATATATCATTATGTATGTTAACAATGAACTACATAGGTAAAACAAGACTACTAACTTAAGAATTTCGAAACGAGGCATATATGTAACGATTATCGTTGTAACGACATTTTAATGTATATATATCATAGTAAGATATATTCATACATAATAATATCATGATAATGTAATAATTTAACATCTCATTAGATATAATAAACAATGGGTTAACTACATTAAATGAGATCGTTAACTTAAAGGTTTCAAAACAATACTTACATGTAACGACTAACGATGACTTAACGACTCAGTTAAAATGTATATACATGTAGTATTTTAAGATGTATTCATACACTTTTGAAAGACTTCAAGACACATATCAAAGTACTTCTACTTATCAAAAATGCTTACAATTGCATTCTCATTCATTTTCATCAACAATTCTACTCGTATACACCTGTATTCGTACTCGTACAATACACAACTTCTAGATATATTTACTATTGGTATATACACTCCAATGATCAGCTCTTAGCAGCCCTTGTGAGTCACCAAGACATGTGAGAACCATCATTTGACAACTAGCATGACTTATGAGCATGAAAACAAAAACTAGTAACCTTATATTGACTAAGCATTAGGGATTTTTTTTCAAACAACACACACATCACATTTCTTTGATTTTCTAATCCTAATTCTCTCCATCTTAACTCTCTCTAAGCTTAAGAATGTCTATACTTCAGTAATATTGATCATCTAGGTCAATCTAGCTTCAATTACAATCAAGAAACATCATCATTCAAGAACACATCAAGAACACTTCACAAATACTTTCAAACTTTCTAGCTTACTTCCAATCTTGCAAATCCATTTCAAGTGATCATCCAATCTCAAGAAATCTTTGTTATTTACAGTAGGTTATCTTTCTAAATCAAAGTAATACTCATATTCAAACTTTGATTCAATTTCTATAACTATAACAATCTTAATTCGAGTGATAATCTTACTTGAACTTGTTTTCATGTCATGATTCTACTTCAAGAACTTTCAAGCCATCCAAGATTCTTTGAAGCTAGATCAAATTTTGTCACTTCCAGTAGGTTTAACTACTAAACTTGAGGTAGTAATTATGTTCATAACATCATTCGATTCATATATATAAAACTATCTTATTCGAAGATTTGAACATGTAATCACTAGAACATAGTTTAGTTAATTCTAAACTTATTCGCAAACAAAGTTAATCCTTCTAACTTAACTTTTAAAATCAACTAAACACATGTTCTATATCTATATGATATTCTAACTTACTGATTTAAAACCTGAAAACACGAAAACACCGTAAAACTGGACATAGGCCCTCGTAGTGAAACCGGGGGCTGTTTTGGGTTAGAAAAATAAAAACTATCTTAATCTTTGAATTGGAAGTTTGTTTTCTGGAAAAATAATATTTCATATGAACATGATATAATATTCAAAAATCATGGTTAAACACAAAGTTGAGGTATGTTTTTCAAAATGGTCATCAATATGTCGTTCTTTCGACGGAAATGACTACCTCTTTAAAAAATGACTTGTAACCTATATTTCTGACTATAAACTTATACTTTTTCTGTTAAGTTTCATAAATTTTAGTTCATTATGAAACCATAGCAACTTGATTCACTCAAAACGGATTTGTAACGAAGAAGTTATGGGTAAAACAAGATTAGATAATTTTGCTTGTTGTAGCTACGTGAAATTTGTAACAAATATATACAAATCATAACTTAACTAACTTATATTGTATTATACATGTATTCTAACATATATTATGTAATCTTGGGATACCATAATGATAATGCTAAAAACGAACATATATTTCATAGCATTATCCTTCAAGAAATACAAGCTTTTAGTTGTAGTTGTTCTATTTACAAGTGATATCCGTTTAAAAAATAAAAGGTGAAGACAAAAGACAGAATCGACGATTTGAAGACGCAAATGACTAAAACGCTAAAAAGCACAAAGTACAATCCAACTGGTTCAATTTATTGATAAGAAACGTCTCAAAATTACAAGAGTACAAGCCGCAAAACGCAAAGTACAAGATATTAAATAGTACGCAAGGACGTTCGAAAATCCGGAACTGGGACATGAACCAACTATCAACGCGCGACGCAACGGAGCTAAAATTACAAGTCAACTATGCACACGAATATAATATAATATATAAATAATTCTATAAATAATTTATATATTATATTTATATTAAAAACCGTCGACAAATAAAAAACAAAAGTACCTGAGCTGTAAAAGGGGCCATGCGATCGCATGGCCAGGAAGGCCAAAATCCATGCGATCGTATGGAGTACTGTAGCAGCCCAATTCCTATAAATTGGAACGGTTTCTGCCGAGTAATACACACCTTCATCATATATCTTACTCTCTCTCTCTCTCAATATATATATTTATATTTTTAATTTTAATTTTAATTTTAAATTAATAATAATAAGGTTATAGTGGCGAATGTTTTAAGTTTGTAAGTCGAAATTCTGTCCGTGTAACACTACGTGATTAATACTCATTGTAAGTTATGTTCAACCTTTTTAAATTAATGTCTCGTAGCTAAGTTATTATTATGCTTATTTAAATCGAAGTAATCGTGATGTTGGGCTAAATATTAAAGATGGGGTTATTGGGATTTGTACCATAATTGGGGTTTGGACAAAAGATCGACACTTGTGGAAATTAGACTATGGGCTATTAATGGGCTTTATATTAACTAAACAATACCTCGTTAATTTAATATAAAGGTTACAATTTGACGTATCTATATATAACCACATACGCTTGACTGGGTATGGTGGGCGGGATATCTATAAATACTAATTATTGTTCATTTGACCGGACACGGGGATGGATTAATAGTCACTGGACTCATTAAAACAGAGGTGGATTACATTCAAGGGTAATTGGTGTAATTATTAACAAAGTATTAAAACCTTGGATTACACTGTAACGACCCGTCAAAATCGCTATTGACGCAGTACGTTATTCACTGGTTTCATTGCGAGGTATTGACCTCTATATGATACGTTTTTGTAAACATTGCATTCTTTTGAAAAAACACACCGTAAATGAATATCTAAATCCAAGGTTTTCGATATCTGATGATTTCTACATATAGATAATCACCATAAATAATAGTTTACAATAATACATCCATTGACAATGCAGTCAAAATAAGATACATGGTGATGATTTTGTGAATGCAAAGTTTTCTCTAATAAAGCATGTATGACTCCATGCACATAGCTTGTATAACGTATAAGCAAACATCGGAAGACTTCTAGGCACCTGAGAATAAACATGCTTAAAAGTGTCAACACAAAGGTTGGTGAGTTCATAGTTTTAAATGTTACGCTTAATCTGTATATAAATATGGATCACAAGATTTCAGTTGTTTCATCCAGAAACGTTTATCAAAATATTCTACGAAATTGAGCACCTTGGTAACCAAACTTAACGTATATATAATAAATACCCAGATTTTAACATACATGCAACCAACATGTACAATACACGTAAACCAACGTGTACTAAACTCAAATAGCATACGTCCGTTTTATAGTTCATGCTAGGGTCTCTATACCTGGAACGGACGGGAATGTCAAGCCCTATGGATCCATATACAACTACTCGCGCCCACCAGTTCTTATAACTGGCAGTTACTAGTTATCAAAGCTAAGGGATTTTCGGTTCAAACTCGATGTAGAATTTAGTATGTACTTGTATCCATTGCGTTTAAAATAAAGTGCATGTATTCTCAGCCCAAAAATATAGATTGCAAAAGCATTTAAAAAGGGAGCAAATGAAACTCACCTGACAACTTCAGAAATAAATCACAGAGATGTGACCGAAAATCGGAATGCAAGTAACCGTAGACCTCAACCTAGAGAACATATGTTGGTCAATAAGTGTCTAATAAGCTAGGTCGGTCCATAGGGTAAGTATAGTTCTATTGCTCAAGTCCGACTCATAAATTTAGCAAAATTTAGCAAAAGTCAACAAAAGTCAACGCAAGTCAAAGTAAGTCAAACACAAGTCAAACACAGTCAACATGGTTAACACAAGTCAACAACCGCATAAAATTACACAAGTTGGTCAAATAGTCAAACATAGGTCAAACTTAAGTTATTCATTTTTACTAAGAAAAATTCATATTATTTACATATATGTATTTTTATAGTATTTTGCAGTTGATTTCGGGTCCCACCAAATTTGACATAATACCTTAGGTCGTGACCATTAGAAAGTATGTCATCCCACCTTTCTATAGACAGTTTATTTGACAAAAACGGAGTTACGGTTTTAAAGTTAAGACCTCGCGAAAACAGTCTCCCGAAACATAAAATGCTGTTAAAATGCTGTCAAGTGTTCAAAATCAGCAACGATTGTCCATTTTCTCGCTTGTTTTAAACCTGTTTAGACTCAACAAAATCATACATATAATATATCATTTTAAAGCTTGTCGTAAATACTTTCAATGTAAATTAATAGTTTTTATCCATACTTAACTGATTTCAACTTATGAGTCCACAAATTAGACCCAAGAGTCATTTTTGACACTTTACCAAAACTAAAAGTCAGCCCCAACATCCTGTTTTTATGCTCGTTTTAAACCAGTTTAGGCTCGACAAAATTATACATATCTTATATCATTTTGAATCTTCTCATATCTACTTTCTGACTCAATTCATAGTTTTCACCATAACTTAATCATTTACAATTTACAAGCCTACAAAGTGAGCCCGAGAGTCATTTTGACACTTTCACTAAAATAGTAAAACTTTTCCATTGACAACTCTAATTCTAAACCATAGTACTTGAGCATGTAAAAATCATGTCGCATTTTAAAATGATATTTTAGACGTGTTACATATATTTGTTTCTCAAAATTTCGCATATGAGTCAAAGTAGACGCGTATGACCCAAATGGGTCATAAATACCCATTTTGACCAAAACATGGGAAAACCCATTTTTAAAATATTACAATCTTCAAACTTACTTAAATTAATATATCGGACGTGTCCACGGTGCCCGTTACCCATTTTGACACATTTAGGCTAAAACGGATCAAGTGCCCAAACGGGCGATTTAAATTACATAGTTTATCTCTATACAAAATTGCCACTTTAGACTAAACCACACTACTTGAAATAGGTTAACATAAGTGTATTAAATTCATACCAAAAAGTTTCAAGTCATTAATATTCGCCATTATTTTTATAACACGAAACATTTGCAAAAACACAAGTTTAAAATCGTATTTACAGCAGTAACTTTCGCATTTTCTAGAAAAATCATCGCAACTCCAAATCAGTTACCGCCAATTGGAGATGCGGCGTTTTTAAGTAAAGAATCTACAGAAAAATTCCCATAACCTAGTTCGACCCAGATCAGACCCAGTTACAGAAAACGTTAACAGTGGTTCGTGCAGTTTTCAGAATTCAAACAGCATTTTTATTAAAATGTACCAAATTTTGAACGAGCGTAAAAGTCTAAAGAAAATTCGAATCGACCCGATTCTTGAGTCTAAATTCAATATCTTTTCGACGTCTACAACTCTATCAACCCAGGTTTTTAATTACACCTCGTTAACCGTGTCAAAAACGTACTTTTTCAGCCTATCCCGAAATGTACCTTATTTTAATCCTAACTTTTGACCCGTTCGCCCAATTTACGCAATATCTATATGAAAATGTAACTACTTATCGAGAGTAATTCATCTAACAACTTATCATAATCAGTTACTAAGATTTACCTGCTCAGAATCAGATAAGCAGTTACTAATTTTTATATCAAAATCTATTTACGCGTAGTTTTTGATCCATTAATCAAAATCAAACGATTCTTAAACCAAAAGTTATTAATTTTTCAAGCTCTTTTTAAATATCATCATGCTAAGAACAGAATGTAAACTCAATTTTTCCAGAATCCCAATTTCAAATACGAATTTTAAATCTGAAATCAATTAATCACAACTTTTGATCTAGAAATCGAAATCACATGATATCTTAATGAAAAGTTATTAATTTTTCAAGAGCAATACATTTATACACATATCATAAACTGAAAATATCATGTTCATATCAGTAGCATACCATTCAAATTCGTGATCATTCATAAAAACGAGTTAAAACTTCAATTAAACATAACATGAGCATACGATAACGAAAATTCGAAATTCCAAAGCCCAAACTTATTAGTTTTTCAAGAGGATTCTGATTATCTCATAATATTATACATTCAACAAGTTCAAGTTTCTAACCTCACACAAAACAAATTCGTGATTCATCAAAAAGTCATCAAACGATCAAATTAACGAATAATATCATGCATACATACAAGGACTTGAGCACTAGACACTATATCTTCCCTAATATGTAACAAAAACATGAAAACTAGAAAATTGGAGTTTTTAAAACTTACTCTAATCAAGAAATTGTTGGTATGGATGTGTAGAGCTCTTCGAGATGAATCCGAATATGTAAACAATTTTATGATCCATCAAGTTTTTAGGGTGTTCTTGAGTGAGAAAGATTGATGATGATGATGATGATGAATAGTATTGGGTATTCTTGAGGAGGGGAAGAATATGTACGTATGTGTGTGTTTGATGAAATGAATTAGAATTATAAATAGAAAGATATATCACGGGTATATTTCTATCTCAATAATAGATATCACGGATGTAATAATTAATATACACAGGTATTAATGTGTAGTTACGGGTAAATAGATATAACATGGGTATAATAATTAGGTAAACACGGGTATTACTGTATAGTCACATGTTATAATTAAATTTTTATCCTTTAGCTAAGATCCAATGTATTTTATTTTAATATGATTCAATGACTGGTTAATTTTATATTTATAAAAATATATATATATATCTATATTGTTTGAAACCTTTTAAACTCTTGACATCATACCTGGTTTGTGTGTTTCATATGATACTTATTTATATTTACATTAAATAAATATTTGTCCTTTATTGAAACATGAATGTTTAAACTAATTTTTCTCAAGTTTAATTTAAGAATATCATAGTTAATTAAAATGATTTTTAAAACATAATTATTATATAAAATAATATTTAAAATAAGAATTCATACGTTTCATTGTCTGAAAAGATATTTTTCCTAGTTTCACTAACCGTAGTCTTTTATAAAAAAAATAAATATTAAAAAGTAGTATAAAAATTTCTTACAACTTGAATCTAAATAGTGATTAGAAATAGATACGAATCTAGTGATGTTGAAATTCAATTTAATCATTTATTATATATTTTTATTTATCATTTTATTTTTAAATAAAGTATTTTTATATATTTCAGAAGAAGTTATCAGTTGCAATTATTAACTTTATTGTTACTAATTTTCAAAATTTTCTAGTGCTAAATTAACACATATCAAAAGTAGTATGTTCTTAAATATAAAAAAAAATGGCTTTGAAAAATTATTGAATTTAATAAATGGTTGTTAAGTATTTAACGGAAAAAGTCAGGTTATTACATTACCTACCCGTTAAAGAAAATTTCGTCCCGAAATTTTGGTTGGTGCGATTAAACTGCGTTTAGGAAACAAGTGAGGATAGGAATGTTCATCTTAACGTAGTAAGATCGAGCATCTTGTAGTTCAGTATGAAAGTTGGGTAAAACGAGATCATATTCCTTTAATGTAAGACCCTAATCAGTTTGTACAGCAGTGTAATTATATTACATAGAGTGTGGGTGATGTTGTGCAGTTAAACAGAAGTCACTGAGTGAGCTGAGCCTAGTGCGCGCCGCGCACACTAAAGGTAGCGCGCCTCGCACCCCTTACTGTAGCCGGGTTTCAGCTTTTTAAATCAGATATTTTGATGGGCATTTTGGTAAATTCACTTATGGATGAATTAAAGGCCCTAGATCAGTTTGGTTGAGCCTCATTACTCCATTTCTAACCACCAAACTTCATCCACTTAAATCCTAGTGAGAGAGTGTGATTCAAGTGTGAGAAAGCTTAAATCCAAGAGGAAGGAGCTTGTTTTGGGTTAAAGTTCAAGCATTAAAGTCGTTCATCTTATCTCTAGCTTCGTTGTGGTAGTTGTGGTATGTTCTAATTTTATTTTCCTTACTTTAATTTAGTGTAAGGGTTAGGGTTTGAGTAAATGATGAACACAAAACCCATTATTGGTAATTTTGGGTGTTCTTGGGTAAAATTGAGTCTTGAATACTAATTGGTGACTAGTCTAGGGTTTCAAAGTATTAAATGATGTTTATGAACCCTAATTGGTGAGTTAATTGCTAACACACCTAGTTATTTAGTAAATGGGTGTTGGTTAGTTAGTGGATGACCCGAAATGGGTGTGTTGTCTTAAAATGGCTATTTGGATAATAAATTGACCTACTTTGGAAAGATGGGTATGAATTACCCTAATTATGTATTAGTTGGTGTTGTTGGACCTTAATCACTAGCTTTTAAGTGATTAGTGGTGGTCTTGACTTTAATCTGGCGGTTTTGGTATAAATGGGCGATTTAATACATTAAGTCTTTAAATGCTCATGTGTAAGTGTTAGTATTGAGTCCACTTAGCTTGTGTGTTGATCAAGTACTTATTATATTAGGTACTTTGCTTTGAAGCTTGTGGAGGTTGAAATCGTCATCTGATTGTTAAGGTGAGTGGAATAATTATATGTGTATGTATATAATGTATCTATTTGTTGTAGCGTGAAAGGTGTAGTGTCGAGGTGTTAAGACACCACGTTTCACGTGAAGGGTGTAGCATCGAGGTGTTAAGATGCCACTCGGGTGTAGCAACGAGGTGTTAAGATGCCACCTAGGAGTGTAGTGTCGAGGTGTTAAGACACCACTCTGTAAAATAATGAGTGTTGCATCGAGGTGTTAAGATGCCACTCGGGGTGATGTGACGAGGTGTTAAGGTGCCACCCTAGGGGTTAGTGGTGAGAGGTGTTAAGTGCCCTAATGGATTTTATGAACACCGATGGCGTTTTCGCGAGCGCCGTTCCCTTGTACTATTGGTCGACCATGGTTACTTGTGTTGTAAGCATATTATATCATTTCGAGTTATATTATTATACGGTTGTTGCTAGCTTGTGGTATTGAAGATTATAGCTTGTTAATGTGACGATAAGCTAATCGTGTTGCTAGCATGTTTGCGGTTTGTGCAAGTGTATGCAAGTAGGTATAATTATATATGTATTCGTATAATTATTGCATTCACTAAGCCTTGCTTACCTTCTCGTTGTTTACCATTTTATAGGTTCGGTTTTGGACAAGGGTAAGGGCATCGTATTGGACTAGAGATCCCGCTTGATACTTGGGGACGCTTTTGGCTTTAGTAGCTCTTGGAGTTTGACCGGGAGTTGGGTAGTTTAATCCCAAACGCCATGCTCATTGTGTAGTTTGGAACTTAAACTTTTGGTGGTCGAAACTCTAAACTTGTATTAAACTTGTATTTTGGGTCGTGTGGGCCCTGCTTGTAAAACATCATTTTTATGTTTGATTTGTGTTAGTTTTACATATATAGGTTTGTTGTGAAAAGCGTTCGGTCTAAAAGTGTCGGGAAGTCGAAGATCTTTTCGCGAAAAATGGACATTTTGATCAGAACTGTCTCAGGCCTTGTGCGCGCCGCGCATAGGCAGTGGTGCGCGCCGCGCACCCTCCAGATCAGTTTTAAAATTTTTTTATTTCGCGTTTTTGGTTGGTTAACGGGTTGGGTTGTTACAAGTGGTATCAGAGCATGGTCTAAGGGATTTAGGTGACTTGAGATAGGCGCCTAGACTTAGACTTTTGTGTGCGCGTGTATGCGGGACTTGTAGGACTTTGGGTCAGATCGGGATGGTTAGTGCATAGGTTTATGTGAACTAATCATGCGCTATTTGTTTGTGTTGTGTTTAGCAATCATCAAGCGAGATGGACGTTGTACTAGCGAGTTAGCGCGACGTGCTCGCGTAGTAATGACTAGCTACCATTACTACGAGTGCAAATCGGGTTAAACAAGCAATGTACGACGATTGTTGAGCGAGATGGAGTAGTGTGGCATATATGTATATACACATGTAATTGTCCTTTCGTCTTTGTGGTTTAACCTATTTCGTTTTATAGAATGAAGACGAGAAACGGTCCCGATCATGATAACGGAAGTACAAGCGAGGACGCCGAGTTTTCAGCCAAGGTTGAGGCCGTCTTTAAAAAGTTAAAAGCGGATTTTCTTACGGACGTCCGAAAGGTCTTTCAAGATTCGGTCGATGGGCAGGTGACCGATTTGATAAATGAACGAATGAAGGCCACTATTGAAGAGGCCCTTGATGCTAGGAATATCTATCCTCGTGGTGAAGGGGGTGAAGGAAGGTGGGACTTCCACTACAAGAACTTCAAGGATGCTCAACCCCCGATGTTTAATGGGGTGCGAGATCCCTTGAAAAGTACATGTTGGATCTCCGATATTGAGGGAGCTTTCCGTACCGCGGAATGTCCTCCCGAAAAGAAGACGAGGTATGGTTCTAGCATGTTACACGAAGAAGCTAAGTTGTGGTGGGACGATAAAATCAACTTGTATGGTGAAGAACAATGTATGGGTTTGACTTGGGAAGACTTCAAGAAAGAGTTTTTCAAAGAATACCGAACTTCTTCCGACCTCGATAGAATCCGGGACGAGTTGCACCAATTGCAACAAGGTTCCATGGATTTGGTTACCCTCAAGTCTACATTCTTGGCAAAGACTCGTTTTTGCCCGGAATATGTTGGTGATGATCATAAGCTCATGAAGGATTTCTACCGTACTTTGAATGATGAGTACAAGGGGAAGATTAGTCGGGGTATGGCTAAGACTTTTGATGAATTGTTTGAGTTGGCTCGGGGTTTTAAGCCGGAGGTTCCAAGAAAGAGTGATTTCATGTTTTCCAAAAGAAAGTTTGAAGGTTTTAGTTACTCTAACGCCTCAAGCAAGAAGAGTAAGAGCAAGAGGGGGGCCGAAAGTGTCAATAGTGCAAAGAAGGGCACTACCGGTGGGTTTTCTTATACGTGCTACAATTGTGGGCAACCGGGTCATATGGCTCGTGAGTGTCCGAAACCATCTTCCGGAAACAAGGTCACTTGTTTTAATTGCGGCAAAGAGGGGCATAAGAAGCCGGAGTGTCCCGACTTGCAAAACGACAATGTGAAGCGGTTAGAGAGGGCGGCGGGTACGGCTAGGGGTCGTAACTATTTAATGACCAATGATGAAGCCAAACAATCGCACGAAGTTGTCTCAGGTACTTACATGGTTAATTCTAATCCGGCAAGGATTCTTTTCGATAGCGGTGCAAATTTGTCGTTTGTGTCTCCTAAATTCGTGCCTAAACTTAATAGACCGTTAGCTAAGTTAAGTCGTCCGATAGAAGTCGAAATAGCGGACGGCAAGACGGTGCTAGTGGTTGATGTGTGTGAAAATTGTGATGTTGTTTTTGGTGCCGAAACCTTTAAAATTGATCTTATTCCAATGACCTTGGGCGACTTTGATATTGTCGTTGGTATGGATTGGCTCGATCGTTATAGAGCTGATATTGCATGCCATGATAAGTTTATTCGTGTGAAGACCCTAAGTGGGGGAGAGTTAATTATTCATGGTGATAAGCGAAGGAGACCGGTGCCGATATGCACTTTTGCACGGGCACGTCGTTTTGTTGTTAGTGGTGGCATGGATTTCCTTGCTCATGTTGTTGATACTCGTAATGAGCCACCACCTATTCGTGAAATTCCGGTTGTTAGTGAATTCGAAGACGTTTTTCCGGACGAATTACCGGGTGTTCCGGCGGAAAGATAAGTTGAGTTTCGTATTGAGTTGGTTCCGGGAGCTACTCCAATTGCTAAAACTCCTTATCGTTTAGCACCAACGGAAATGCAAGAGTTGTTAAATCAAACCCAAGAGTTGCTCAAGAAGGGTTTTATTCGACCGAGTGCTTCGCCATGGGGCGCTCCGGTGTTATTTGTGAAGAAGAAAGATGGTAGTATGCGTATGTGCATTGATTACCGTGAGTTGAATAAAGTGACGATCAAGAATCGTTATCCATTACCTAGGATTGACGATTTATTTGATCAACTTCAAGGTGCAACGTATTTCTCTAAGATCGACCTACGGTCCGGCTATCACCAAATGCGGGTCCGTGAGGAAGACATAGAGAAAACGGCTTTTCGAACGCGTTACGGGCATTATGAGTTTGTAGTTATGCCCTTTGGTCTTACGAATGCACCGGCGGCATTCATGGATCTTATGAACCGAGTGTGCCAACCTATGTTGGACAAGTCGGTAATAGTGTTCATTGATGACATACTAGTCTACTCAAAAAGTATGAACGAACATGAACATCATTTGCGTGAAGTATTGAAGACGCTACGAAAGGAGAAGTTGTATGCAAAGTTCTCCAAATGTGAATTTTGGCTAAGGGAAGTTCAATTCCTTGGTCATATTGCGAACGAAAACGGTATTCAAGTAGATCCGGGGAAGATCGAGACGGTGAAGAGTTGGGGACGACCGACTACGCCTACGGAAATCCGAAGTTTTCTCGGATTGGCCGGTTATTATCGTCGGGTTATCCAAGATTTTTCTAAGATCGCTTCTTCGTTGACGAAATTGACAAGGAATAATGCGAGGTTTGTTTGGGAGAATGAGCAAGAAATTGCTTTTCAATTGTTAAAAGAAAAGTTGTGTCAAGCTCCGGTGTTAGTGTTACCGGAAGGTGTTGAAGACATGGTGGTTTATTGTGATGCTTCCTTAAATGGTCTCGGGTGTGTTCTAATGCAAAGAGGTAAAGTCATCGCTTATGCCTCTCGATAACTAAAGGAACATGAAATGAGGTATCCGACTCATGATCTTGAGTTGGCGGCGGTTGTGCATGCGTTGAAAATTTGGCGCCATTACTTGTATGGTGTCAAGTGTACGATTTATTCGGATCATAAGAGTTTGAAACATCTCTTTAATCAACGAGATTTGAATTATCGCCAACGTAGGTGGATGGATGTGGTGAAAGACTATGATTGTGAGATACTTTATCATCCGGGTAAGGCGAACGTTGTCGCGGATGCGTTGAGTCGAAAGAGTCAACATCCGGCGATACGAGTTGGATCGTTATGTTTGATTATTACCAATGATTTTCTTGAAAAGCTTGGTGAGATTCAAATAGAGGCTTATGTTCACAACAAGCATACGGAGCGAATCGTGGGCCAATCGGAGTTTATTACTATGGGTCCGAGTGGTTTGTTGTCTTTCCAAGGAAGGGTGTGGGTGCCTGAGATGGGTGATTACCGACGAGTGCTACTTGATGAAGCACATAAGTCAAAATATTCCATTCATCCGGGCGCGACGAAAATGTATCTTGACTTGAAGAAAGATTATTGGTGCCCGAGCATGAAGCGTGATGTTGTGAAGTATGTTGAGCAATGCGTCACGTGTTTGCAAGTAAAAGCCGAACACCAAAAGCCGTATGGTAAATTGCAACCGTTAGAAATTCCGAAATGGAAATGAGAGCACATTACCATGGATTTCATAACAAAGTTACCTAAGACGGCGAGAACCCAATTTGATACGATTTGGGTGATAGTTGACCGGTTGACGAAAAGTACTTTGTTTCTTCCCATTAAAGAAGCGATATCGTCGGAGACCTTGGCTAAGTTGTTTATCAAGGAAGTGGTCTCTCGACATGGGGTTCCTATATCTATTATTTCGGATCGAGATACCCGTTTTACATCTCGATTTTGGGAAAAGTTTCATGAGGATATGGGTACACAATTGAAGTTGAGCACGGCGTATCATCCTCAAACGGACGGTCAAGCCGAACGTACGAATCAAACTTTGGAAGATATGTTACGGGCGTGCATTATTGATTTCGGTGGTAGTTGGGACGAGCATTTGCCTTTGGTGGAATTCTCGTACAATAATAGTTATCACACTAGTATCGGGATGCCACCTTATGAGATGCTATATGGGCGGAGGTGTCGAACTCCCATTTGTTGGGGAGAAGTGGGTCAAAGAGAAATCGGGAGTACCGATTTGGTTTTAGAGACGAATAACAAGATTGATATTATTCGGGAACATTTGAGAAAGGCTCAAGATAGACAAAAGTCGTATGCCGACAAACGTAGACGAACGATCGAATTTCAAGAAGGCGATATGGTGATGCTTAAGGTTTCGCCATGGAAGGGTATTATTCGATTTCGAAAACGGGGAAAGTTAGCTCCTCGGTTTATTAGTCCCTTTAAAGTTTTAGCTCGTGTTGGTGAAGTTGCGTATCGTTTGGAATTACCCGAAGAGCTTGCGGGGATTCATAATACATTTCATGTTTCCCATCTCCGTAAGTGTCTTGCGGATGATTCATCATGGGTGCCGTTAGACGAAATTGAGCTAAATAACAAGTTGGAGTATGTTGAGGAGCCGGTTGCTATACTCTATGAAAAGGTTAAGAAATTGAGAAATAAAGAGGTGAGGACTTTTAAAGTCCAATGGCGTCGAAGTATAGGTTCCGAGTTTACTTGGGAGCCCGAAGAGTTCGTGTTGGTATATTTTCCCTCTTGTCATGCGGCTTGGATTGCGAGGACGCAATCCGAATAAGTGGGGGAGAGTTGTAAGACCCTAATCAGTTTGTACAGCAGTGTAATTATGTTACATAGAGTGTGGGTGATGTTGTGCAGTTAAACAGAAGTCACTGAGTGAGCTGAGCCTAGTGCGCGCCGCGCACACTAAAGGGAGCGCGCCGCGCACCCCTTACTGTAGCCGGGTTCCAGCTTTTTAAATCATATATTTTGATGGGAATTTTGGTAAATTCACTTATGGACGAATTAAAGGCCCTAGATCAGTTTGGTTGAGCCTCATTACTCCATTTCTAACCACCAAACTTCATCCACTTAAATCCTAGTGAGAGAGTGTGATTCAAGTGTGAGAAAGCTTAAATCCAAGAGGAAGGAGCTTGTTTTGGGTTAAAGTTCAAGCATTAAAGTCGTTCATCTTATCTCTAGCTTCGTTGTGGTAGTTGTGGTATGTTCTAATTTTATTTTCCTTACTTTAATTTAGTGTAAGGGTTAGGGTTTGAGTAAATGATGAACACAAAACCCATTATTGGTGATTTTGGGTGTTCTTGGGTAAAATTGAGTCTTGAATACTAATTGGTGACTAGTCTAGGGTTTCAAAGTATTAAATGATGTTTATGAACCCTAATTGGTGAGTTAATTGCTAACACACCTAGTTATTTAGTAAATGGGTGTTGGTTAGTTAGTGGATGACCCGAAATGGGTGTGTTGTCTTAAAATGGTTATTTGGATAATAAATTGACCTAGTTTGGAAAGATGGGTATGAATTACCCTAATTATGTATTAGATGGTGTTGTTGGACCTTAAACACTAGCTTTTAAGTGATTAGTGGTGGTCTTGACTTTAATTGGGCGGTTTTGGTATAAATGGGCGATTTAATACATTAAGTCTTTAAATGCTCATGTGTAAGTGTTAGTATTGAGTCCACTTAGCTTGTGTGTTGATCAAGTACTTATTATATTAGGTACTTTGCTTTGAAGCTTGTGGAGGTTGAAATCGTCATCTAATTGTTAAGGTGAGTGGAATAATTATATGCGTATGTATATAATGTATCTATTTGTTGTAGTGTGAAAGGTGTAGTGTCGAGGTGTTAAGACACCACGTTTCACGTGAAGGGTGTAGCATCGAGGTGTTAAGATGCCACTCGGGTGTAGCATCGAGGTGTTAAGATGCCACCTAGGAGTGTAGTGTCGAGGTGTTAAGACACCACTCCGTAAAATAATGAGTGTTGCATCGAGGTGTTAAGATGCCACTCTGGGTGATGTGCCGAGGTGTTAAGGTGCCACCCTAGGGGTTAGTGGTGTGAGGTGTTAAGTGCCCTAATGGATGTTATGAACATCGATGGCGTTTTCGCGAGCGCCGTTCCCTTGTACTATTGGTCGACCATGGTTACTTGTGTTGTAAGCATATTATATCATTTCGAGTTATATTATTATGCGGTTGTTGCTAGCTTGTGGTATTGGAGATTATAGCTTGTTAATGTGACGATAAGCTAATTGTGTTGCTAGCATGTTTGCGGTTTGTGTAAGTGTATGCAAGTAGGTATAATTATATATGTATTCGTATAATTATTGCATTCACTAAGCCTTGCTTACCCTCCCGTTGTTTACGATTTTATAGGTTCGGTTTCAAAGACTGCATTCATTTTAAAACAAACCATAACCTTTATTTCATCAATAAAGGTTTAAAAAGCTTTACGTAGATTATCAAATAATGATAATCTAAAATATCCTGTTTACACACGACCATTACATAATGGTTTACAATACAAATATGTTACAACAAAATAAGTTTCTTGAATGCAGTTTTTACACAATATCATACAAGCATGGACTCCAAATCTCGTCCTTATTTAAGTATGCGACAGCGGAAGCTCTTAATAATCACCTAAGAATAAACATGCTTAAAACGTCAACAAAAATGTTGGTGAGTTATAGGTTTAACCTATATATATATCAAATCATAATAATAGACCACAAGATTTCATATTTCAATACACATCCCATACATAGAGATAAAAATCATTCATATGGTGAACACCTGGTAACCGACATTAACAAGATGCATATATAAGAATATCCCCATCATTCCGGGACACCCTTCGGATATGATATAAATTTCGAAGTACTAAAGCATCCGGTACTTTGGATGGGGTTTGTTAGGCCCAATAGATCTATCTTTAGGATTCGCGTCAATTAGGGTGTCTGTTCCATAATTCTTAGATTACCAGACTTAATAAAAAGGGGCATATTCGATTTTGATAATTCAACCATAGAATGTAGTTTCACGTACTTGTGTCTATTTTGTAAATCATTTATAAAACCTGCATGTATTCTCATCCCAAAAATATTAGATTTTAAAAGTGGGACTATAACTCACTTTCACAGATTTTTACTTCGTCGGGAAGTAAAACTTTGCCACTGGTTGATTCACGAACCTATAACAATATATACATATATATCAAAGTATGTTCAAAATATATTTACAACACTTTTAATATATTTTGATGTTTTAAGTTTATTAAGTCAGCTGTCCTCGTTAGTAACCTACAACTAGTTGTCCACAATTAGATGTACAGAAATAAATCAATAAATATTATCTTGAATCAATCCACGACCCAGTGTATACGTATCTCAGTATTGATCACAACTCAAACTATATATATTTTGGAATCAACCTCAACCCTGTATAGCTAACTCCAACATTCACATATAGAGTGTCTATGGTTGTTCCGAAATATATATAGATGTGTCGACATGATAGGTCGAAACATTGTATACATGTCTATGGTATCTCAACATTACATTATATACAGTACAAGTTGATTAAGTTATGGTTGGAATAGATTGTTTACCAATTTTCACGTAGCTAAAATGAGAAAAATTATCCAATCTTGTTTTACCCATAACTTCTTCATTTTAAATCCGTTTTGAGTGAATCAAATTGCTATGGTTTCATATTGAACTCTATTTTATGAATCTAAACAGAAAAAGTATAGGTTTATAATCGGAAAACTAAGTTACAAGTCATTTTTGTAAAGGTAGTCATTTCAGTCGAAAGAACGACGTCTAGATGACCATTTTAGAAAACATACTTCCACTTTGAGTTTAACCATAATTTTTGGATATAGTTTCATGTTCATAATAAAAATCATTTTCTCAGAATAGCAACTTTTAAATCAAAGTTTATCATAGTTTTTAATTAACTAACCCAAAACAGCCCGCGGTGTTACTACGACGGCGTAAATCCGGTTTTACGGCGTTTTTCGTATTTCCAGGTTTTAAATCATTAAGTTAGCATATCATATAGATATAGAACATGTGTTTAGTTGATTTTAAAAGTCAATTTAGAAGGATTAACTTTTGTTTGCGAACAAGTTTAGAATTAACTAAACTATGTTCTAGTGATTACAAGTTTAAACCTTCGAATAAGATAGCTTTATATGTATGAATCGAATGATGTTATGAACATCATTACTACCTTAAGTTCCTTGGATAAACCTACTAGAAAATAGAAAAATGGATCTAGCTTCAACGGATCCTTGGATGGCTCGAAGTTCTTGAAGCAGAATCATGACACGAAAACAAGTTCAAGTAAGATCATCACTTGAAATAAGATTGTTATAGTTATAGAAATTGAACCAAAGTTTGAATATGATTATTACCTTGTATTAGAATGATAACCTACTGTAAGAAACTAAGATTTCTTGAGGTTGGATGATCACCTTACAAGATTAGAAGTGAGCTAGCAAATTGATGATCACCTTGATTTTATGTAACTAGAACTTGTAGAATTTATGAAGAACACTTAGAACTTGAAGATAGAACTTGAGAGAGATCAATTAGATGAAGAAAATTGAAGAATGAAAGTGTTTGTAGGTGTTTTTGGTCGTTGGTGTATGGATTAGATATAAAGGATATGTAATTTTGTTTTCATGTAAATAAGTCATGAATGATTACTCATATTTTTGTAATTTTATGAGATATTTCATGCTAGTTGCCAAATGATGGTTCCCACATGTGTTAGGTGACTCACATGGGCTGCTAAGTGCTGATTATTGGAGTGTATATACCAATAGTACATACATCTAAAAGTTGTGTATTGTACGAGTACGAATACGGGTGCATACGAGTAGAATTGTTAATGAAACTGAACGAGGATGTAATTGTAAGCATTTTTGTTAAGTAGAAGTATTTTGATAAGTGTATTGAAGTCTTTCAAAAGTGTATAAATACATATTAAAACACTACATGTATATACATTTTAACTGAGTCGTTAAGTCATCGTTAGTCGTTACATGTAAGTATTGTTTTGAAACCTTTAGGTTAACGATCTTGTTAAATGTTGTTAACCCAATGTTTATAATATCAAATGAGATTTTAAATTATTATATTATCATGATATTATCATGTATGAATATCTCTTAATATGATATATATACATTAAATGTCTTTACAACGATAATCGTTACATATATGTCTCGTTTAAAAATCATTAAGTTAGTAGTCTTGTTTTTACATATGTAGTTCATTGTTAATATACTTAATGATATGTTTACTTATCATAGTATCATGTTAACTATATATATATATATCCATATATATGTCATCATATAGTTTTTACAAGTTTTAACGTTCGTGAATCACCGGTCAACTTGGGTGGTCAATTGTCTATATGAAACATATTTCAATTAATCAAGTCTTAACAAGTTTGATTGCTTAACATGTTGGAAACATTTAATCATGTAAATATCAATCTCAATTAATATATATAAACATGGAAAAGTTCGGGTCACTACATGGTGCGCGCCGAGCACCCTCCAGATCAGTTTTAAATTTTTTTTTATTTCGCGTTTTTGGTTGGTTAACGGGTTGGGTTGTTACATTTAATGACGAATACCTTCGAATGAACCGCTCGAAATGCAAGTATGATATGACAGAGATGGGAAGGAAATCATTAGTGACCTCAAATGATGTCACATATAGAGTCTCAGTATATTCAGATGACAGCAGAGAAAATAAAGGAGTCATGTAACATGGTACGTGGTGAAGATAAAGTTGATCAAGCATTACCACCATCACGTTCCATTAGAACTTCCGCATGACTTACCGTAATATAACCACATTGATCAGGCGTCATTATATTACACTAACTCATGCTTTCATTCCAACATTTATCTAAAATATTTATGGATATAAAACAAGTGTCGTTTTCGAGAATTTATAAATCAAAATGATTTCAAAAAGGGGTGTACTAAAAATAGTACGAGAATATAATATTTATTTTAATTAATAATATTGAAAGGGTAATGATGTAAGAATGTCTTTGGAACTATTGAGAATCTTCGTGAGTACGATAAGACTTCTTCCGATTTACAATTCGAGATATCAGGAGTTTCTGAATCGAAGCACATAAGCACACAATATAACACAAATGATATCTATAATAATATATAAGTAATAACTCACATAGGAATGTCGGGAATTTCCAAAGTTCTGAATGACGCTTCCTGGTTTTTTAATAACCGGGGTGTTGAAAATGAATTCGCTTGAGCAGGAGAAGGCTTGTAATCAAAAGGAGAAATACTTTCTCACCGATAGTAATAATAATATTATATTAATGTCAGAATATGCACATAATCACATATAAGTGTAATGAAACGGTTGTAGATTAGACCACTAATGTACCAACAGTCCAGGTCAGACACACTAATGCACCTAATTCCCTACTACCAATGCTCTGATACCACCTGTAATGACCCGTCAAAATCGCTATTGACGCAGTACGTTATTCACTGGTTTGTATTGACCTCTATATGATACGTTTTTGTAAACATTGCATTCTTTTGAAAAAACACACCGTAAATGAATATCTAAATCCAAGGTTTTCGACATCTGATGATTTCTACATATAGACAATCACCGTAAATAATAGTTTACAATAATACATCCATTGACAATGCAGTCAAAATAAGATACATGGTGATGATTTTGTGAATGCAAAGTTTTCTCTAATAAAGCATGTATGACTCCATGCACATAGCTTGTATAACGTATAAGCAAACAGCGGAAGACTTCTAGGGACCTGAGAATAAACATGCTTAAAAGTGTCAACACAAAGGTTGGTGAGTTCATTGTTTTAAATGTTGCGCATAATCTGTATATAAAGATGGATCACAAGATTTCAGTTGTTTCATCCAGAAACGTTTATCAAAATATTCTACGAAATTGAGCACCTTGGTAACCAAACTTAACGTATATATAATAAATACCCATATTTTAACATACATGCAACCAACATGTACAATACACGCAAACCAACGTGTACTAAACTCAAATAGCATACGTCCATTTTATAGTTCAGGCTAGGGTCTCTATACCTGGAACGGACGGGGATGTCAAGCCCTATGGATCCATATACAACTACTCGCGCCCACCAGTTCTTATAACTGGCAGTTCCTAGTTACCAAAGCTAAGGGATTTTTGGTTCAAACTCGATGTAGAATTTAGTATGTACTTGTATCCATTGCGTTTAAAATAAAGTGCATGTATTCTCAGCCCAAAAATATAGATTGCAAAAGCATTTAAAAAGGGAGCAAATGAAACTCACCTGACAACTTCAGAAATAAATCACAGAGATGTGACCGAAAATCGGAATGCAAGTAACCGTAGACCTCAACCTAGAGAACATATGTTGGTCAATAAGTGTCTAATAAGCTAGGTCGGTCCATAGGGTAAGTATAGTCCTATTGCTCAAGTCCGACTCATAAATTTAGCAAAATTTAGCAAAAGTCAACAAAAGTCAACGCAAGTCAAAGTAAGTCAAACGCAAGTCAAACACAGTCAACATGGTTAACACAAGTCAACAACCGCATAAAATTACACAAGTTGGTCAAATAGTCAAACATAGGTCAAACTTAAGTTATTCATTTTTACTAAGAAAAATTCATATTATTTACATATATGTATTTTTATAGTATTTTGCAGTTGATTTCGCGTCCCACCAAATTCGACATAATACCTTAGGTCGTGACTATTGAAAAGTATGTCATCCCACCTTTCTATAGACAATTTATTTGACAAAAACGGAGTTACGGTTTTAAAGTTAAGACCTCGCGAAAACAGTCTCCCGAAACATAAAATGCTGTTAAAATGCTGTTGTGTTCAAAATCAGCAACGATTGTCCATTTTCTCGCTTGTTTTAAACATGTTTAGACTCCACAAAATCATACATATAATATATCATTTTAAAGCTTGTCGTAAATACTTTCAATATCAATTAATAGTTTTTATCCATACTTAACTGATTTCAACTTACGAGTCCGCAAATTAGACTCAAGAGTCATTTTTGACACTTTACCAAAACTAAAAGTCAGCCCCAACATCCTGTTTTTATGCTCGTTTTAAACCAGTTTAGGCTCGACAAAATCATACATATCTTATATCATTTTGAAGCTTCTCATATCTACTTTTTGACTCAATTCATAGTTTTCACCATAACTTAATTATTTACAATTTACAAGCCTACAAAGTGAGCCCGAGAGTCATTTTGACACTTTCACTAAAATAGTAAAACTTTTCCATTGACAACTCTAATTCTAAACCATAATACTTGAGCATGTAAAAATCATGTGACAAGTCCAAAATGATATTTTAGACGTGTTACATACCTTTGTTTCTCAAAATTTCGCATATGAGTCAAAATAGACGCGTATGACCCAAATGGGTCATAAATACCCATTTTGACCAAAACATGGGAAAACTCATTTTTAAAATATTACAATCTTCAAACTTACTTAAATTGATATATCGGACGTGTCCACGGTGCCCGTTACCCATTTTGACACATTTAGGCTAAAACGGGTCAAGTGTCCAAACGGGCGATTTAAATTACATAGTTTATCTCTATACAAAATTGCCACTTTAGACTACACCACACTACTTGAAATAGGTTAACATAAGTGTATTAAATTCATACCAAAAAGTCTCAAGTCACTAATATTCGCCATTATTTTTATAACACGAAACATTTGCAAAAACACAAGTTTAAAATCGTATTTACAGCAGTAAATTTCGCATTTTCTAGAAAAATCATCGCAACTCCAAATCAGTCACCGCCAATTGGAGATGCGGCGTTTTTAAGTAAAGAATCTACAGAAAAATTCCCATAACCTGGTTCGACCCAGATCAGACCCAGTTACAGAAAACGTTAACAGTGGTTCGTGCAGTTTTCAGAATTCAAACATCATTTTTATTAAAATGTACCAAACTTTGAACGAGCGTAAAATTCTAAAGAAAATTCGAATCGACCCGATTCTTGAGTCTAAATTCAATAGCTTTTCGACGTCTATAACCCTATCAACCCAGGTTTTTAATTACACCTCGTTAACCGTGTCAAAAACGTACTTTTTCAGCCTATCCCGAAATGTACCTTATTTTAATCCTAACTTTTGACCCGTTCGCCCAATTTACGCAATATCTATATGAAAATTTAACTACTTATCGAGAGTAATTCATCTAACAACTTATCATAATCAGTTACTAAGATTTACCTGCTCAGAATCAGATAAGCAGTTACGAATTTTTATATCAAAATCTATTTACGCGTAGTTTTGGATCAGTTAATCGAAATCAAATGATTCTTAAACCAAAAGTTATTAATTTTTCAAGCTCTTTTCAAATATCATCATGCCAAGAACAGAATGTAAAATCAATTTTTCCAGAATCCCAATTTCAAATACGAATTTTAAATCCGAAATCAATTAATCACAACTTTTGATCTAGAAATCGAAATCACATGATATCTTAATGAAAAGTTATTAATTTTTCAAGAGCAATACATTTATATACATATCATAAACTGAAAATATCATGTTCATATCAGTAGCATACCATTCAATTTCGTGATCATTCATAAAAACGAGTTAAAACTTCAATTAAACATAACATGAGCATACGGTAACGAAAATTCGAAATTCCAAAGCCCAGACTTATTAGTTTTTCAAGAGGATTCTGATTATCTCATAATATTATACATTCAACAAGTTCAAGTTTCTAACCTCACACAAAACAAATTCGTGATTCATCAAAAAGTCATCAAACGATCAAATTAACGAATAATATCATGCATACATACAAGGACTTGAGCACTAGACACTATATCTTCCCTAATATGTAACCAAAACATGAAAACTAGAAAATTGGAGTTTTTAAAACTTACTCTAATCAATAAATTGTTGGTATGGATGTGTAGAGCTCTTCGAGATGAATCCGAATATGTAAACAATTTTATGATCCATCAAGTTTTTAGGGTGTTCTTGAGTGAGAAAGATTGATGATGATGATGATGAATAGTATTGGGTGTTCTTGAGGAGGGGAAGAATATGTACGTATGTGTGTGTTTGATGAAATGAATTAGAATTATAAATAGAAAGATATATCACGGGTATATTTCTATTAGATATCACAGATGTAATAATTAATATACTGTGACAACCCGAAAATTTCCAACCAAATTTAAATTTTAATCTTTATATGTTTCCGACACGATAAGCAATATTTGTTAAGTTAAATTTCAAGAATTTTAAACTATGTTCATACATTCATTCAACCTCGACCAAGTTCCAACGATTCACGAACCATTAAACGAATATGATTATATATGCATATGTGTATATATTATAACTTGAAATGTAAACAAAAATATTAGATTAAATACTTTATATGATTGTATCTGTTTCAAAATGTTTATCAATGGAATTAGAAGATAAGATCAAATGATTGAATTATCAGATATATTGAATTATGATTACAAGTCTCTGTTGAAAGGCCCACGTTGATTTGAGAAATCTTTCCATTTTAACAATATTCGGAAAATGGTAAAGTGATTTATAAATAAGAATAAATTGTGAATCATTGAGAACTAGACAAAGGATAGTGGAAGATTGAATCTCATAAAGACTCGATTGATCTATTTAGTTTCAAAAGTACAAAAACGTTTTCAGTTTAAAAAGAACTTTATTATTAAAACGTATATAAATATCTAGAACCACTTTTGACAACTTATTACTTAACTAGTATGATAAAGATAACGATATTTATATTCTATTTTATTAAGTATATATAACGATTTAAATTAATATTATATATATTTATACGCGTATTATACGTACATAGTTTTATACTTTTACTATACTTAAACTTTACTTTTACTTTATTTTTACTTTACTTTAACTTTAATAATTCACTTTAATAATTCATACTTTAATAATTCACTTTAATAATTCATACTTTAATAATTTACTTTAATAATTCATACTTTAATAATTCACTTTAATAATTCATACTTTAATAATTCACTTTAATAATTCATACTTTAATAATTCACTTTAATAATTCAAAAATCTATTATAAATAGAATTCAATAGGTTTCATTATTTCATAGAAACTTAAAAATATTTTTCTCTAAACTCTCTCAATCGATTTACATATATATATTTACTCCGTATTATTTCAAGATATTATTAGTATACATAAAATATTACGACGGAGTGCTGTCCGAGTGATTTTGAAGTTGTTTTTCGAGTGGGATTGGATTAAGGAAATTATGGGTTATAGCTATGGAGGTGATTGAGTATGGTTCATGGGTATGCTCGTGAGGTCAATATAGTGTTTATCATTTCCGTTGCGTCTATGTACCTTTCCTGCAATATTGAATCTCAATATTGATACGTGAGTACTCATAATTTAACTTTTACATACTAATAGTGTATCCCTGACTAGTGCTCGAGTATTTAGAATTATGCATGCTTGTACTTTTGATATTGCCCTTAGACAGGTTAGGTTGAATCTTGAATTAGTTACACTTGCGGTTGAGATAAGGTATAAGATATGCATGTCCTTGGAAAGCTAGCGAAAAAATAAGAACTTTTCCTTTAGATATCGAATGGTTTCGATGAACGAATTAGAAGTTATAATCAATTGAATTTTTGATATTTTTATTAAAAAATGATTATTATTATCTTCGTTTTTATCGTCGTTCTAGTTTTATCTTATTATTATCATTATTATTATCTTTATCAATAAAAGGGATTTATCATTAAAAAATGTTATTTTTATTTTATTTTATTATTACTATCGTTATTATCGTTAAAGTTATAATTAGTATTATTATTATTATTATTATCCAATTATTATTATTATTATTATTGGTATTATTATTATTATTATCATTATTGATATATATCATTATTTAAAAATGGTTATTGTTATTGTTATTATTATTATTACTATATTATCATTAAGATAATTATTAGTATTATCGTTAATAATGTCATAGTAACTATCATTATTAATATTAGTGTAATTAAAACAAATATTTGTAACACCTAATTATTTTGATTACTAATATTATCATTATTATGAACACGATATAAAAGACGATTAAAAGCTATTAAACGAAACGATTAGGAAATAATGGGTAAGAGTATCATGATGAAATTAAAATATTATATGATATTGATTTAGATAAAATTATCATTCTTATTATTTTTATCATTACTATTATTATTAAAAGTATCGTTAGTATTAAAACTATCATTTTAACAAAAATTATCATTTTAATAGAAATGTCATTGTTACTATAAAATATTATTATTATTATTATTTTAAATAGAATTATTATTTTAAAGATAATATTAAAAATTATTGTAAATATTAAAGTTATCATAATTAGAATTATCGTTTTATCATAATGTTATCTTGGTAATTATAAATATTGATATTTTTATAATAATTATTATTATTACAAAATAATACAACTTTTACTTACTAACATTATAGATATTATTTTATCAAATAAATATGTGATACAAACATATTTTACTATGTGTAATAACTTACTTTAATAATACCTATCATATTATCTTTATGATATTAAATGAACCCTATAAATTTTATTACTTAATATATATAAAAGTATATTTTATTATATAAATTTACTATAAAACTTTATTTATTAATAAATAAATTATATTATTTACTCTATTAAATCTTTTAAAAATATTTAAAAATATAAAACGACGATATTTAAACTATATATTAATCATGTATAGATTTTTGGAAATTATTTTGAGTCAAATTTACTTTTGTTGACTTTTGCATATTAGTCTCGAGCATTAGGATTGTGGTACACTATGACTTGACCTAATTTGTTAGAAAAATATTGACCAACACATAAATATATATAATTAATTTAGGTTCGTGAATCCGAGGCCAACCTTGCACTTGTTCAATGACGTTATATGTATTTTTACTACGAAATACAGTATGGTGAGTTTCATTTGCCTTTTTACCCTTTATATTTTTGGGACTGAGAATACATGCGCTTTTATAAATGTTTGACGAAATAGACACAAGTAATTGAAACTACATTCTATGGTTGAATTATCGAAATCGAATATGCCCCTTTTTATTAAAGTCTGGTAATCTAAGAATTAGGGAACAGACACCCTAATTGACGCGAATCCTAAAGATAGATCTATTGGGCCTAACAAACCCCATCCAAAGTACCGGATGCTTTAGTACTTCGAAATTTATATCATGTCCGAAGGAGGATCCCGGAATGATAGGGGATATTCTTATATGTATCTAGTTAATGTCGGTTACCAGGTGTTCACCATATGAATGATTATTTTTTGTCTCTATGCATGGGACGTATATTTATGAGAACTGGAAATGAAATTCTTGTGGTCTATTAAAATGATGGAAATAAATGATTATGATAAACTAATGAACTCACCAACCTTTTGGTTGACACTTTAAAGCATGTTTATTCTCAGGTGTTAAAGAAATCTTCCGCTGTGCATTTGCTCATTTTAAAGATATTACTTGGAGTCTTTCATAACATATTTCGAAGAACGTTGCATTCGAGTCATTGAGTTCATCAAAGATTATTATTAAATCAATTTATAGTTGGATAGTGAATATTATGAAATGGTATGCATGCCTGTCAATTTTTGATGTAAAGAAAGATTGTCTTTTAAAAACAAATGCAATGTTTGTAAAATGTATCATATAGAGGTCAAATACCTCGCAATGTAATCAATTATTGTGAATCGTTTATAATGTATATGAACGGGTTCTTTCAGTTGGTATCAGAGCGGTGGTCTTAGCGAACCAGGTCTGCATTAGTGTGTCTAACTGATAAGTCGATAGGATGCATTAGTGAGTCTGGACTTCGACCGTGTCTGCATGTCAAAAGTTTTGCTTATCATTTTGTGTCGAATATTAACTACTTATCATCCTCAGGAAATTACCTGCTTATCATTTTTAGTCTAAGACACGTCTTGCTGCATTGATTGCATGAATAGTGTATAGACAAAAATTCATATCTTAGCATATCTGCTAAATCATAACTTATCGTATCTGTTACTTTAAACTTTGCCTGGCATATCCCTTAAAGTCCTCTGTAATCTACGAAATCTTTTGCTATATATATATATATATATATATATATATATATATATATATATATATATATATATATATATATATATATATATATATATATATATATATATATTCTATGTAATTAGAATACCATCCGTTAGCCAAAATCATTTCATATCGAAAAAAAAAATCCTTTATCCAATCGTACGAAATGGAATTCGTCATCAGTTCAAGTCACTCAGATTCCGAAATGGAATCCCATTCAAGCTCCGAAAGCAGTGTGACCGAAATAGATCAACCAATCGGTCATCACCTATTCTGGATGAATTGGGGATGGGTTCGTAGCCTCTTCAATCATTGGAAACAAGAAGAAGGCGATCCTTTCCATCCACCACATTGCCCTCTTGGCGAAGAACCTGAAGCACTTACCGGTGAACCTGTTCGAGACACCATTTTCTCTCTCATTTCCAGGGTATCTCGTCACGATTATATACTACATCAAATTCTAGATTTTATTTATCCGCTCGTTCCGACCGACAATCATCCTGGAATAATAGAAGAAGTCAACGAACTTCGCGCTCGGGTAGTGGCTTTGGAGAATATGGTGCAGAGATTACAAACACCAGCAGCAGCACCAGCAGCATAACCAGTACCACCATCATCAACGCCAACAGTACCATTACCACCTCCAACCACAACCACGTTGTAAACCTCAACTTCACAATCTGTCCCACTAGTATCAACGTCATACGCACCATAGATACCAAGGAGTACCAACAACAATAACTGACGAAGTATTAATTCATAACTTCATTGGAGAAACATTCCGCGGCGATTATATAATCTCTAAAGTCTTAGAGATTATCTAATCTAGCCCTAACCATAAATCAGTTAAGCGAACCAAAATGATAGAAGGAAGAGTAGAAACCCTGAAGAAAAAAAAATGGTGTGTGATTAACAAGTTAAACTTGTTTTACCAACAGCATCAACAGTACCGTCAACGTCACCATCATCGTCAGTACAGTCAACATCAGAATCAACAACACCTATAATATCACAAACTCCGTCAATTCAAGAATCACTGTGGACATCATTACCAATCAATAACGTGTATATTGTATCAACAAGTTATGAAGAATTAACTCATTCCCTCTGAAGAAATTATATATATATATATTTTATATATATATATTTTGAAATAAAAAATAAATCTTTCCGTGCTAAGCTATTGTGTGTGAATCTTAACTACTCGATTAATTCATATTACAAATATGCAATAATGTACGTCCCTCGCCCGTGACTTAACCATCGTTAACTACAATCTCTGTCTCAATTCAACAAATTCAAATTCCTAATAAATCAAGTATATATTTGATTTTACACTTCATCATTGATGTAACCGAAACTTTTCAGATAACATCATTCGTACTTTGCGAAGTTCACAAGAATTTAACGAAAACCAACATCACATCTCAACAAATAACGAAGTATTGATTCATAATTTCAATATTATTGAAGAAATACTTATGTAACCTCTAAAGCCTTCAAGGAATTATTCAATTCTAGTTCCAACCGTAAATCGAATGAGTTTAATTTAGTATTAACTCATTAAAATCTATGTTACATCTGAGGAGAATATATACATATATATTTTCATAAAGACTGTAATAAAATTCTAATGTACAAAATATTAATTGTGAAATTTTTTTAACGGGTAGGTAATACCCGAGAGATATATATAAATTCACAATTAATATGTTACATTCTTCGAATCAGATTAAGCAAATTATCAATTATACTTCCTACTTTCACAATAATATACATTCTTTCATAGAAATCAAAATAATCATACTCATTCAAACCCAATTACATATTCTGATTTTAAAATCTCAGAATTCAATTCGAGATATAACCGGTACCATCACTTTTAGATTCCTACATCTTTCAAAGCTATACTTTGACTTCAAAAGTGTGTTAGAACATCAAATGTATACAAACAATTACAATCTGTGTTCAAACCCTTCGAAAATCTCTGAAGACACTTCAAATAATGAGCAATCGAGATGATGATCCAACCACATATTACCCACAGTTATGTACTTAAAAAGCTCTCGAAACCAAAGTCATAATTCAACACATATCTGTGTCAGATCTTTTGGCATTTATTAGCAAAAATAACCTTGCAATTCCTTTGCAAAGTAGCAAATTATATCACAGCTCCAGCAAGACAACTTCGATTTTTCATTCGGAGTAGCCTTATCATAATTTTGATATATGTGATTACCCTTTTGTTACCGGAGAACCTTTCATATTCCACCACATTAGCAATAAACTTACCAACAACTTCACTGATCTTGGGCATTCCGAAGAATCTTTATATTTATCGAAACCTCCTCATTTACTCATCTGCCTCTTGTAACGAGAATTACCATACGAATCATTGGGAATTAGCAATCAGTATTTTGAAATCTCACAGCATGTTGATGCCAACAGTTATACATAACGTCTATTTCCAAGGCTTACATACTTCGAATGTGAAGTTTCTGAAAAACACTCTGAACCGCGAACTAGTTCTCGAAATGCTGATGAAGCAACAAAAACTGTAAACGACCTTAGCAGTAAAAAGTTTGATGATAAAGATTAGTGTATTAACAAAGCTCAGAAATAGAGAAGTTTTGGAACTGGAAAACGGATTGAGCAAAGTATGAAGGAGGCTGTGGACAAATCACAAAGACTGAACCTGCCTTCAAAGAATTCAAATGATTCAGTGTCTGCTGAAGTCATTAACGAATACCTTGCTCCTGACACTAAACCCTTACAGACAATATTCTTCATCATCCTCTGATCTTAGAAATTCTAAGATATCATCGTATCTTTCATTATAAATATTCTCCATATTTCTGAAGATATTTCCATAACTATTCTTATCTGGAATCATTTATCTCTTTGCGCTATCTGTATTACATCAAAAAGGAAACTGTTTAGTTCCTATACTCTGTAAACCTTTGAGTTTAAAATATGAATATTTTTGAAGTAGTGTTGGAAACTGAAGCATGAGTTAGTATAATATAATGACACTTGATCAACGTGATTATATTACAGTAATTCATGCTGAGTTTCTAAATGGAACGTGATGATTCACAGATCATAACATCATCATGTGCCATGTTATACGACTCTTGTATTCTATTTAACCTCTAAAATATCAAGAAAATATTTCTTGATGATTCGGCCTTTTCCAAGGTATTCTAGTAATTTGACAAGTCAAGATCGTGCCATCAAAATTTCCTTCCTAGAACATTAACAATGTTCATTCCGAAATTCATATCTGTGAATTCTGGACCATTACAAGCGGTGCTTAATCGTAAGAAAAAGAAACGAAAGGACAAAACTCCGAAATAGAAATTGGGGTATAAATTGCAGCAAATAAAAGAGAGCATTAACTGTGGATGACAATGATTATAGAAGATAGAAACAGAGACTTTGAAATATAAGGGAAGATATAAAGCCCAACGACAAACTAAAAATTATAAACCATATATATCGATGCATATAGCAATATAAAGACACGGGAGAACTAGAAACACTATAAACCCAAGAGTATAGTAGAAGTAAATAGATTCTTCCGGCGGTAGATGAAAAAGAAGAATGACCGATATGAAAGTTATAAGTATATTGAGAATCAGAACTGGATGCAGCATATTGATGAACACTTTAAAATATGAGTTGAGGGAGAGAGAATAGAAGGTGATGAAACATGACTAGGAACTTAGAAATCAACAGATTTAACTCACACAATGACGGAATAAGTGAATCAAACCCTCTAGTAAATAGGTTAAGCTTTTTGGGATTAATTTAGTCATACCATAACTAAATCAAGTGTGATTAGATCAACACCTAGAGCTATTATTCACCACCTGGGTGATTTGGGTTGAGAGAGAATCGAAGGAGCTCACCAGATCTGAGTGTGTGTAACAAATGAGAGACTTAACCTAAAATGATGAACATAAGACTTTATATACCCCTGCTGTTGACTCACCCGTATGATTCATCCATCACACATACGAGTTGGCTTCATTAGCCGTACGGGTGATCACTCACTCGTGTCTTGTCATTTAGGTTGTAATTGTGACTTAGCTCCGTATCAACCGTGCGTATGAGCCTATCAGCCGTACGAGTGAGGCTTCACTCGTACGTCTGACTAAGTCTAACATAATCAAACATCTAAATCTCATTCCTGCAGTTCCTGTAACCACATACAAACACGGATAGGATAATAACGAGCAATCATGGTTGCCTGTAAACTGTTGTACCTGCAATGGACGTGGGTAGATGTCTA
Organism: Rutidosis leptorrhynchoides; assembly: GCF_046630445.1. Lineage (NCBI taxonomy): Eukaryota > Viridiplantae > Streptophyta > Magnoliopsida > Asterales > Asteraceae > Rutidosis > Rutidosis leptorrhynchoides. Next base: position 424,375,824 of record NC_092337.1, read on the forward strand.
GGGACTTGCATAAAATGCATCAACAGAAGGTGTGAGTTGTAAGGAAAAGAAGGAGGTGAATTTATAAGAAAATCTCCGACAGAACAATTAAAATGGACGATCGCATTTAAAGCGGATCCTAATTCCCTTGATTACCGGAGAGTCAAATCTTATTAAGAAGATTTTCTTCAAATCCCTTGAAATCTGGGAATCAATCATATCTACGTCAAATGATAAGATGAATCTACACTTACTCATTTCACTCTTCTATGTTAGCTTCATTCGTACTCTTCATATAAATGGATTGTTTATCCAAATTATTCGCTGATGATAAAACTCTAATTTTCAGCCCGTATGCATCATGAAAACATACTTATTATCATTCACGAACTTTCCACGCAAATTTCGGGACGAAATTTCTTTAACGGGTAGGTACTGTGACAACCCGGAAATTTCCAACCAAATTTAAATTTTAATCTTTATATGTTTCCGACACGATAAGCAATATTTGTTAAGTTAAATTTCAAGAATTTTAAACTATGTTCATACATTCATTCAACCTCGACCAAGTTCCAACGATTCACGAACCATTAAACGAATATGATTATATATGCATATGTGTATATATTATAACTTGAAATGTAAACAAAAATATTAGATTAAATACTTTATATGATTGTATCTGTTTCAAAATGTTTATCAATGGAATTAGAAGATAAGATCAAATGATTGAATTATCAGATATATTGAATTATGATTACAAGTCTCTGTTGAAAGGCCCACGTTGATTTGAGAAATCTTTCCATTTTAACAATATTCGGAAAATGGTAAAGTGATTTATAAATAAGAATAAATTGTGAATCATTGAGAACTAGACAAAGGATAGTGGAAGATTGAATCTCATAAAGACTCGATTGATCTATTTAGTTTCAAAAGTACAAAAACGTTTTCAGTTTAAAAAGAACTTTATTATTAAAACGTATATAAATATCTAGAACCACTTTTGACAACTTATTACTTAACTAGTATGATAAAGATAACGATATTTATATTCTATTTTATTAAGTATATATAACGATTTAAATTAATATTATATATATTTATACGCGTATTATACGTACATAGTTTTATACTTTTACTATACTTAAACTTTACTTTTACTTTATTTTTACTTTACTTTAACTTTAATAATTCACTTTAATAATTCATACTTTAATAATTCACTTTAATAATTCATACTTTAATAATTTACTTTAATAATTCATACTTTAATAATTCACTTTAATAATTCATACTTTAATAATTCACTTTAATAATTCATACTTTAATAATTCACTTTAATAATTCAAAAATCTATTATAAATAGAATTCAATAGGTTTCATTATTTCATAGAAACTTAAAAATATTTTTCTCTAAACTCTCTCAATCGATTTACATATATATATTTACTCCGTATTATTTCAAGATATTATTAGTATACATAAAATATTACGACGGAGTGCTGTCCGAGTAATTTTGAAGTTGTTTTTCGAGTGGGATTGGATTAAGGAAATTATGGGTTATAGCTATGGAGGTGATTGAGTATGGTTCATGGGTATGCTCGTGAGGTCAATATAGTGTTTATCATTTCCGTTGCGTCTATGTACCTTTCCTGCAATATTGAATCTCAATATTGATACGTGAGTACTCATAATTTAACTTTTACATACTAATAGTGTATCCCTGACTAGTGCTCGAGTATTTAGAATTATGCATGCTTGTACTTTTGATATTGCCCTTAGACAGGTTAGGTTGAATCTTGAATTAGTTACACTTGCGGTTGAGATAAGGTATAAGATATGCATGTCCTTGGAAAGCTAGCGAAAAAATAAGAACTTTTCCTTTAGATATCGAATGGTTTCGATGAACGAATTAGAAGTTATAATCAATTGAATTTTCGATATTTTTATTAAAAAATGATTATTATTATCTTCGTTTTTATCGTCGTTCTAGTTTTATCTTATTATTATCATTATTATTATCTTTATCAATAAAAGGGATTTATCATTAAAAAATGTTATTTTTATTTTATTTTATTATTACTATCGTTATTATCGTTAAAGTTATAATTAGTATTATTATTATTATTATCCAATTATTATTATTATTATTATTGGTATTATTATTATTATTATCATTATTGATATATATCATTATTTAAAAATGGTTATTGTTATTGTTATTATTATTATTACTATATTATCATTAAGATAATTATTAGTATTATCGTTAATAATGTCATAGTAACTATCATTATTAATATTAGTGTAATTAAAACAAATATTTGTAACACCTAATTATTTTGATTACTAATATTATCATTATTATGAACACGATATAAAAGACGATTAAAAGCTATTAAACGAAACGATTAGGAAATAATGGGTAAGAGTATCATGATGAAATTAAAATATTATATGATATTGATTTAGATAAAATTATCATTCTTATTATTTTTATCATTACTATTATTATTAAAAGTATCGTTAGTATTAAAACTATCATTTTAACAAAAATTATCATTTTAATAGAAATGTCATTGTTACTATAAAATATTATTATTATTATTATTTTAAATAGAATTATTATTTTAAAGATAATATTAAAAATTATTGTAAATATTAAAGTTATCATAATTAGAATTATCGTTTTATCATAATGTTATCTTGGTAATTATAAATATTGATATTTTTATAATAATTATTATTATTACAAAATAATACAACTTTTACTTACTAACATTATAGATATTATTTTATCAAATAAATATGTGATACAAACATATTTTACTATGTGTAATAACTTACTTTAATAATACCTATCATATTATCTTTATGATATTAAATGAACCCTATAAATTTTATTACTTAATATATATAAAAGTATATTTTATTATATAAATTTACTATAAAACTTTATTTATTAATAAATAAATTATATTATTTACTCTATTAAATCTTTTAAAAATATTTAAAAATATAAAACGACGATATTTAAACTATATATTAATCATGTATAGATTTTTGGAAATTATTTTGAGTCAAATTTACTTTTGTTGACTTTTGCATATTAGTCTCGAGCATTAGGATTGTGGTACACTATGACTTGACCTAATTTGTTAGAAAAATATTGACCAACACATAAATATATATAATTAATTTAGGTTCGTGAATCCGAGGCCAACCTTGCACTTGTTCAATGACGTTATATGTATTTTTACTACGAAATACAGTATGGTGAGTTTCATTTGCCTTTTTACCCTTTATATTTTTGGGACTGAGAATACATGCGCTTTTATAAATGTTTGACGAAATAGACACAAGTAATTGAAACTACATTCTATGGTTGAATTATCGAAATCGAATATGCCCCTTTTTATTAAAGTCTGGTAATCTAAGAATTAGGGAACAGACACCCTAATTGACGCGAATCCTAAAGATAGATCTATTGGGCCTAACAAACCCCATCCAAAGTACCGGATGCTTTAGTACTTCGAAATTTATATCATGTCCGAAGGAGGATCCCGGAATGATAGGGGATATTCTTATATGTATCTAGTTAATGTCGGTTACCAGGTGTTCACCATATGAATGATTATTTTTTGTCTCTATGCATGGGACGTATATTTATGAGAACTGGAAATGAAATTCTTGTGGTCTATTAAAATGATGGAAATAAATGATTATGATAAACTAATGAACTCACCAACCTTTTGGTTGACACTTTAAAGCATGTTTATTCTCAGGTGTTAAAGAAATCTTCCGCTGTGCATTTGCTCATTTTAAAGATATTACTTGGAGTCTTTCATAACATATTTCGAAGAACGTTGCATTCGAGTCATTGAGTTCATCAAAGATTATTATTAAATCAATTTATAGTTGGATAGTGAATATTATGAAATGGTATGCATGCCTGTCAATTTTTGATGTAAAGAAAGATTGTCTTTTAAAAACAAATGCAATGTTTGTAAAATGTATCATATAGAGGTCAAATACCTCGCAATGTAATCAACTATTGTGAATCGTTTATAATGTATATGAACGGGTTCTTTCATATACACGGGTATTAATGTATAGTTACGGGTAAATAGATATAACACGGGTATAATAATTAGGTAAACACAGGTATTACTGTATAGTCACATGTTATAATTAAATTTTTATCCTTTAGCTAAGATCCAATGTATTTTATTTTAATATGATTCAATGACTGGTTAATTTTATATTTATAAAAAAATATATATATCTATATTGTTTGAAACCTTTTAAACTCTTGACATCATACCTGGTTTGTGTGTTTCATATAATACTTATTTATATTTATATTTTACATTAAATAAATATTTGTCCTTTATTGAAACATGAATGTTTAAACTAATTTTTCTCAAGTTTAATTTAAGAATATCATAGTTAATAAAAATGATTTTTAAAACTTAATTATTATATAAAATAATATTTAAAATAAGAATTCATACGTTTCATTATCTGAAAAGATATTTTTCTTAGTTTCACTAACCGTAGTGTTTTACAAAAAATAAATATTAAAAAGTAGTATAAAAATTTCTTACAACTTGAATCTAAATAGTGATTAGAAATAGATACGAATCTAGTGATGTTGAAATTCAATTTAATCATTTATTATATATTTTTATTTATCATTTTATTTTTAAATAAAGTATTTTTATATATTTCAGAAAAAGTTATCAGTTGCAATTATTAACTTTATTGTTACTAATTTTCAAAATTTTCTAGTGCTAAATTAACACATATCAAAAGTAGTATGTTCTTAAATATAAAAAAAAATGGTGTTGAAAAATTATTGAATTTAATAAATGGTTGTTAAGTATTTAATGGAAAAAGTCGGGTTATTACATACACGCAGTCGATAACCTGGTGTATTCATTAAACAAAGTATTAAGACCTTGTTAAAGTTCTAATCCCCAATTAGTTGGAATATTTGACTTCGGGTATAAGGTTAATTTGACGAAGACTCTCGCACTTTATAATTACGACTGATGGACTATTATGGACAAAACCAGATGGACAAAGGACAATTAACCCATGGTAATAAACTAAAATCAACACATCGAACATCATGATTACGGAAGTTTAAATAAGCATAATTCCTTTATTTTATATCTCATCGTACTTTTAATTATCGCAATTTTATTTATCGTCATTTTATTTACCGCACTTTTAATTATCGCACTTTTATTTATCGTCATTTACTTTACGCTTTAAATTAAGTTGTATTTATAATTAATATTTTACATTAGGTTTTAATTGTGACTTAAGACATAAAATCAACAAACCGGTCACTAAATGGTAAAAACCCCCTTTTTATAATAATAATAATAATAATAATATTACTTATATATATTGATACAAATATAGTTTAAAATAAATATAACGTTAAACTCAGCTAGCTCCCTGCAGAACGAACCGGACTTACTAAAAACTACACTACTTTACGATTAGGTACACTGCCTATAGTGTTGTAGCAAGGTTTAGGTATATCCACTCTATAAATAAATAAATAACTTGTGTAAAATTGTATCGTATTTAATAGTATTTCGCAATAAAAATATAACTATTTCGTATACACCTCGTATAACATCAAGTATTTTTGGCGCTGCTGCAGGGGAACACTCAACGCCGAAGCAAAACGCTATAAAAAGAATTTAGTTTTTAAGTTATTTTTGTAAAAATATATTTATATAAGTTTTAAATATTAAAAAAAAAATAAAAAAAATATATCTCTATATTTTTAAAATTAAAAAGTTTATATTTTTTTTAAGAGTTATAAAAACGAATAAGTAATTTTTTTTTTTTTAGTTTTAGTTAAGTTATATTACATTTTCTATAATTTTAAAAAACAGAAAAAAATATATAAAATCTGAACCTGCAAAATTTCGGCCTGCACCCATTCTGAACCTGCACTCCATGCGACCGCATGGCTCAGACATACAGAACTCATGCGATCGCAAGAGCGTGTCTGACAGGAAACATTGTACACCATAATTGTAGTGACCCGAACTTTTCCATGTTTATATATATTAATTGAGATTGATATTTACATGATTAAATGTTTCCAACATGTTAAGCAATCAAACTTGTTAAGACTTGATTAATTGAAATATGTTTCATATAGACAATTGACCACCCAAGTTGACCGGTGATTCACGAACGTTAAAACTTGTAAAAACTATATGATGACATATATATGGATATATATATATATAGTTAACATGATACTATGATAAGTAAACATATCATTAAGTATATTAACAATGAACTACATATGTAAAAACAAGACTACTAACTTAATGATTTTTAAATGAGACATATATGTAACGATTATCGTTGTAAAGACATTTAATGTATATATATCATATTAAGAGATATTCATACATGATAATATCATGATAATATAATAATTTAAAATCTCATTTGATATTATAAACATTGGGTTAACAACATTTAACAAGATCGTTAACCTAAAGGTTTCAAAACAACACTTACATGTAACGACTAACGATGACTTAACGACTCAGTTAAAATGTATATACATGTAGTGTTTTAATATGTATTTATACACTTTTGGAAGACTTCAATACACTTATCAAAATACTTCTACTTAACAAAAATGCTTACAATTACATCCTCGTTCAGTTTCATCAACAATTCTACTCGTATGCACCCGTATTCGTACTCGTACAATACACAGCTTTTAGATGTATGTACTATTGGTATATACACTCCAATGATCAGCTCTTAGCAGCCCATGTGAGTCACCTAACACATGTGGGAACCATCATTTGGCAACTAGCATGAAATATCTCATAAAATTACAAAAATATGAGTAATCATTCATGACTTATTTACATGAAAACAAAATTACATATCCTTTATATCTAATCCATACACCAACGACCAAAAACACCTACAAACACTTTCATTCTTCAATTTTCTTCATCTAATTGATCTCTCTCAAGTTCTATCTTCAAGTTCTAAGTGTTCTTCATAAATTCTACAAGTTCTAGTTACATAAAATCAAGAATACTTTCAAGTTTGCTAGCTCACTTCCAATCTTGTAAGGTGATCATCCAACCTCAAGAAATCTTTGTTTCTTACAGTAGGTTATCATTCTAATACAAGGTAATAATCATATTCAAACTTTGGTTCAATTTCTATAACTATAACAATCTTATTTCAAGTGATGATCTTACTTGAACTTGTTTTCGTGTCATGATTCTGCTTCAAGAACTTCGAGCCATCCAAGGATCCGTTGAAGCTAGATCTATTTTTCTCTTTTCCAGTAGGTTTATCCAAGGAACTTAAGGTAGTAATGATGTTCATAACATCATTCGATTCATACATATAAAGCTATCTTATTCGAAGGTTTAAACTTGTAATCACTAGAACATAGTTTAGTTAATTCTAAACTTGTTCGCAAACAAAAGTTAATCCTTCTAACTTGACTTTTAAAATCAACTAAACACATGTTCTATATCTATATGATATGCTAACTTAATGATTTAAAACCTGGAAACACGAAAAACACCGTAAAACCGGATTTACGCCGTCGTAGTAACACCGCGGGCTGTTTTGGGTTAGTTAATTAAAAACTATGATAAACTTTGATTTAAAAGTTGTTATTCTGAGAAAATGATTTTTATTATGAACATGAAACTATATCCAAAAATTATGGTTAAACTCAAAGTGGAAGTATGTTTTCTAAAATGGTCATCTAGACGTCGTTCTTTCGACTGAAATGACTACCTTTACAAAAATGACTTGTAACTTATTTTTCCGACTATAAACCTATACTTTTTCTGTTTAGATTCATAAAATAGAGTTCAATATGAAACCATAGCAACTTGATTCACTCAAAACGGATTTAAAATGAAGAAGTTATGGGTAAAACAAGATTGGATAATTTTTCTCATTTTAGCTACGTGAAAATTGGTAATAAATCTATTCCAACCATAACTTAATCAACTTGTATTGTATATTATGTAATCTTGAGATACCATAGACACGTATACAATGTTTCGACCTATCATGTCGACACATCTATATATATTTCGGAACAACCATAGACACTCTATATGTGAATGTTGGAGTTAGCTATACAGGGTTGAGGTTGATTCCAAAATGTATATAGTTTGAGTTGTGATCAATACTGAGATACGTATACACTGGGTCGTGGATTGATTCAAGATAATATTTATCGATTTATTTCTGTACATCTAACTGTGGACAACTAGTTGTAGGTTACTAACGAGGACAGCTGACTTAATAAACTTAAAACATCAAAATATATTAAAAGTGTTGTAAATATATTTTGAACATACTTTGATATATATGTATATATTGTTATAGGTTCGTGAATCAACCAGTGGCCAAGTCTTACTTCCCGACGAAGTAAAAATCTGTGAAAGTGAGTTATAGTCCCACTTTTAAAATCTAATATTTTTGGGATGAGAATACATGCAGGTTTTATAAATGATTTACAAAATAGACACAAGTACGTGAAACTACATTCTATGGTTGAATTATCGAAATCGAATATGCCCCTTTTTATTAAGTCTGGTAATCTAAGAATTAGGGAACAGACACCCTAATTGACGCGAATCCTAAAGATAGATCTATCGGGCCCAACAAGCCCCATCCAAAGTACCGGATGCTTTAGTACTTCGAAATTTATATCATATCCGAAGGGTGTCCCGGAATGATGGGGATATTCTTATATATGCATCTTGTTAATGTCGGTTACCAGGTGTTCACCATATGAATGATTTTTATCTCTATGTATGGGATGTGTATTGAAATATGAAATCTTGTGGTCTATTATTATGATTTGATATATATAGGTTAAACCTATAACTCACCAACATTTTTGTTGACGTTTTAAGCATGTTTATTCTCAGGTGATTATTAAGAGCTTCCGCTGTCGCATACTTAAATAAGGACGAGATTTGGAGTCCATGCTTGTATGATATTGTGTAAAAACTGCATTCAAGAAACTTATTTTGTTGTAACATATTTGTATTGTAAACCATTATGTAATGGTCGTGTGTAAACAGGATATTTTAGATTATCATTATTTGATAATCTACGTAAAGCTTTTTAAACCTTTATTGATGAAATAAAGGTTATGGTTTGTTTTAAAATGAATGCAGTCTTTGAAAAACGTCTCATATAGAGGTCAAAACCTCGCAACGAAATCAATTAATATGGAACGTTTTTAATCAATAAGAACGGGACATTTCAATAATTACATATTAGGGTTTTATTATTAATTATTATTACTATTAAACCTAATTAGGGTTTAATATAATATAATTAGTTTAAGTTTAATTTTAATTAATAATTTTAAATTTTATTTAGTTTTATTAATATATAAACTAATACTTTTATAAAACAAGTAATATAAAAATAATATTTTTTTAAAAAAAATTATATTTTTACAACTTTAAGTTTTATTTTTATATTTTGTATGTTTTTAATCGTAATTTGTATTTTTATCGTTCGTAATTAGTTTTAAGATTAGTTTTTGCCGTAGTTTCTTTTATATTTCTAGATTTCTAAGATTTACCGTAAAATCCCTTAAGTGCTTTTTCTTTAGATTAAGATTTAGGTGCTTTAGAATTTTGCGACGCCGTTTTTAATAGATTGTAGTGCCTTTTAAGTTATTGCCGCTTTTCGGTTAGAATTCCTTTTAAAGCCTTAATTCCTTTAGACGCAACTTTTAATATTTAGTTTTTAGACTTTTAAGTTTCGACGCTCTACTTTCTTTTTATTATTTTTCGACCTTTTATTTTTCGACGTTTTTCGGCGCGCTCTTTTTATTTTTCATTTCGACGCTCTAGTTTTTAGGACATAGATTTTATCTTCTTTAAATTTTGACAAAAAAGTTATTTTAAGCGGTTAAAATGATAGACATCCAAAATTTTCTGGTTCGTAGTAATAGTTGGATTTGTTAGTGGCGAGTTGTGGGCTTCCGATTTAAAGGGTCCTGGCTACCTGCTGTATCTATTGGCTATTCGAAACGTAGGCAAAATCAGAAAAGTCTATTAATTTGATAACTTATATAATTTTTATTTTTTATAACTAATAGGATATTCAGTGAATGCACCGAGCAAAACGTTCACCACATTTCATACGTTCACCACCTGTAACTCGATCAAGACATCTAGCCAACATTGTCGCCGTTGATTTTTCTTTAGAATCGTCATTTAGTAGACCAAGTACTCCAATTCAAATTTCCGATAATCCATTTTTTGAACCCGACCTCACAATTGAGAATCCGGAGGATATTCAGGGACAATTCAGAGATCCTGAACCACTAATCATTCCTCCTGAACCACAAATCACTCATCCAGAGATTGTCGAGGAAGAAACCATTAAGTCAGAATCCTCTAGTGATTCAGATTCAACAAATTCAATCATGGAAAATCTGGAACCTCTAAGTATGGAAGACCGAATGAGGGCTAAACGCACTGGCCAAGGTCATGCCATTACTCAACCAGACATTAATGCGCCAGATTATGAAATCAAAGGACAAATCCTACACATGGTAACTAATCAATGCCAATTTAGTGGTGCGCCGAAGGAAGATCCAAACGAACATCTTCGTACCTTTAATAGGATTTGTACTCTATTCAAGATCAGAGAAGTTGAGGATGAACAGATCTATCTCATGTTATTTCCCTGGACTTTAAAGGGAGAAGCCAAAGATTGGTTAGAATCGTTACCTGAAGGGGCGATTGACACATGAGATGTTTTAGTTGAAAATTTTCTTAAACAATTCTCCGGCATCTAAAGCTTTAAGACTTCAAGGAGAAATTGTTACGTTCACACAAAAGCCAAATGAAACTTTATATGAAGCATGGACAAGATTTGGAAAGTTGTTAAGAGGATGTCCTCAACATGTTTTAGACACTTATCAAATGTACAAATATTCTATCAAGGATGCGACATTACTACACAAAAAGATATCGATATAGCAGCTGATGGTTCTATTATGAAGAAAACTGCAACTGAAGCTTACAAAATTATTGATAACACAGCCTCCCACTCACATGAGTGGCACCAGGAAAAAGACATCGTTAGATCATCTAAAGCGACTAAAGCCGATTCTAGCCATGACTTTGATTCCATTTCCGCAAAGATAGATGCTTTCGAGAGACGAATTAAAAAGATGACTAAGGATATTCACGCAATACGCATTAGTTGTGAGCAGTGTGGAGGACCACATTTGACTAAAGATTGTCTCAGTATTGAACAAACAATGGAACAAAGAGAGAATGTTTCATATATAAACCAAATGCCTGGAAATAATTATCAGAATAATTATCAACCGCCAAGACCAAACTATAATCAAAATCATAATTATAACTGAAATGTTCCATACAACAACTGAAATGTCCCATTCTTATTGATTAAAAACGTTCCATATTAATTGATTTCGTTGCGAGGTTTTGACCTCTATATGAGACGTTTTCAAAGACTGCATTCATTTTAAAACAAACCATAACCTTTATTTTGTCAATAAAGGTTTAAAAAACTTTACGTAGATTATCAAATAATGATAATCTAAAATATCCTGTTTACACACGACTACTACATAATGGTTTACAATACAAATATGTTACAATGAAATAAGTTTCTTGAATGCAGTTTTTACACAATATCATACAAGCATGGACTCCAAATCTTGTCCTTATTTAAGTATGCGATAGCGGAAGCTCTTAATAATCACCTGAGAATAAACATGCTTAAAACGTCAACAAAAAAATGTTGGTGAGTTATAGGTTTAACCTATATATATCAAATCGTAACAATAGACCACAAGATTTTATATTTCAATATACATCCCATACATAGAGATAAAAATCATTCATATGGTGAACACCTGGTAACCGACATTAACAAGATGCATATTTAAGAATATCCCCATCATTTCGGGACACCCTTCGGATATGATATAAATTTTGAAGTACTAAAGCATCCGGTACTTTGGATGGGGTTTGTTAGGCCCAATAGATCTATCTTTAGGATTCGCGTCAATTAGGGTGTCTGTTCCCTAATTCTTAGATTACCAGACTTAATAAAAAGGGGCATATTCGATTTCGATAATTCAACCATAGAATGTAGTTTCACGTACTTGTGTCTATTTTGTAAATCATTTATAAAACCTGCATGTATTCTCATCCCAAAAATATTAGATTTTAAAAGTGGGACTATAACTCACTTTCACAGATTTTTACTTCGTCGGGAAGTAAGACTTGGCCACTGGTCGATTCACGAACCTATAACAAATATGTACATATATATCAAAGTATGTTCAAAATATTTTTACAACACTTTTAATACATTTTGATGTTTTAAGTTTATTAAGTCAGCTGTCCTCGTTAGTAACCTACAACTAGTTGTCCAACGTTAGATGTACAGAAAAAAAATTGATATATATTATCTTGAATCAATCCACGACCCAGTGTATACACGTCTCAGGCTAGATCACAACTCAAAGTATATATATTTTTGGAATCAACCTCAACCCTGTATAGCTAACTCCCACATTACTGCATATAGAGTGTCTATGGTTGTTCCAAATAATATATACACATGGGTCGATATGATATGTCAAAACATTTGCATACGTGTCTATGGTATCCCAAGATTACATAATATATTAGAATACATGTATAATACAATATAAGTTAGCTAGGATATGATTAATATAGATTTGTTACCAATTTTCACGTTGCTACAACAAGAAAAATTATCCAATCTTGTTTTACCCATAACTTCTTCATTTTAAAACCGTTTTGAGTGAATCAAATTGCTATGGTTTCATATTGAACTCTATTTTATGAATCTAAACAGAAAAAGTATAGGTTTATAGTCGGAAATATAAGTTACAAGTCATTTTTGTAAAGGTAGTCATTTCAGTCGAAAGAACGACGTCTAGATGACCATTTTAGAAAACATACTTTCACTTTGAGTTTAACCATGATTTTTAGATATAGTTTCATGTTCATAAGAAAAATCATTTTCCCAGAAGAACAACTTTTAAATCAAAATTTATCATAGTTTTTAGTTAACTAACTCAAAACAGCCCGCGGTGTTACTACGACGGCGTATGTCCGGTTTTAAAGTGTTTTTCGTGTTTCCAGGTTTTAAATTATTAAGTTAGCATATCATAAAGATATAGAAAATGTGTTTAGTTGATTTTAAAAGTAAAGTTAGAAGGATTAACTTTTGTTTGCGAACAAGTTTAGAATTAACTAAACTATGTTCTAGTGATTACAAGTTTAAACCTTCGAATAAGATAACTTTATATGTATAAATCGAATGATGTTACGAACATCATTACTACCTCAAGTTTTCTGGATAAAGCTACTGGAAATGAGAAAAATGGATCTAGCTTCAAAGGATCCTTGGATGGTGTAACAACCCAAACCATCCAACGACAAAACCACGTGAAAACAGCAAAATAAAAAAAAAAAAAAAAATTCCTGAACAGCATGTTGCGCGGCGCGCCATATAGGCCGCGGTGCGCGCCAAAGTGGACTGTCCAAAAAGTTCTTAAATGCGAAAATGTTTGACTAGTTCCCGACGTATTTAGACAAAACGCTTTTAACCGCATGTTCAATATATGAAAACTAGCGCGTTCCATTAATAAAATTTAGTTTACGAAGCGGGGCCCACATTGACCCAAATTACCCCTTAAGTACCAAAATACAATTTTCGACCATACGACTTTTAATACAAAACAAAGCCGAGCATGGCGATTGGGGATACGCTACCGAATCCTAATAAATCCAAAAGCAAGTCTCTAAAGCAACTATGCAAGTCTTCTAGTCCCCGCGCTTACCCGAGCCACCGTCCGCATGCAATCTATAAAAAGGAGTCAACAACGAGAGGGTAAGCTAACGCTTAGTGAATGATAATATACTACATACATATATATGTATAAAATGAATACGCCACACAAATATCAAATACCGCATACCGAACAACCAAGCATAAAGGCAAGCTAGTCTAGGCGTACCGTACAAACACTAAGCACGAGCTAAGATACAACAACAAAATATAAGTTCACCAACGACGATGTGAACCACGCCAAATAGCTACACCCGGAGGGTTAGCTACAACACAACAATACATTAATATATAACAATATAAACGAACAATGTTAACACCTTAACCCAATACCGAGAACCAAATACCACAATGAAGATTGGCCGAACTACACGAGCCTTAGTAATCCGAAACCACACGAGATTACTATCTTCACAACATCGAGGTTGGCCGAACTACACGAGCCTTAGTAATCCGAAACCACACGAGATTACTACCTCAATAAGATGACCGAACTACACGAGTCATCGTGAATCCGAATACACACGCGATTCACTTCTCAACATTAAACCCTTCGCCATTGGGGTTATATCAACCACATCACAACCACGTGTGATAATGTACACGCGAACGTGTACTTCGCCAAAGATGGTCAACCAAAACGCACAATAGTGCCAATTGGACTCATGCAAAAGTCCATCAAGTCCACCTACATGTGAAGTGAGCTCTATAGCCGAGAATCACTTCACCCGACCCACACCCATCCTACACATACATATGCACATAGGATATTATCACTCACCTTGAAGTCTTGAAGAAAGCTTCCAAGTAAACCGCAACTTGCCAATGGAAAATACCTATTCCATTATCACAATTACAACAATACACTTAGAGTGGATTTACAAATCAACCCAATTCGTCGCTTAGTGCAATTTTGACCCAAATGCACTTCCAAGCACAAACCGTGCCCAAAACTAACCAATAATCACTAACACAAATGAGAATGGTCCTAATACGCCAATTAAACCCGAACTCAAGTGTTAAACACGTGTCATACCCATTTTGACACTTAAACCCTAATTTTGACTCATAAGGTCAAAATCTCACCATTTACAAGTTTTGACACCAAAACACATTTAACTTGGTTTTATACTTCAACTTAATCCATTTCAAGTTTATAAACCTCGTTAAATCGCCAAATGGGTCATAATCACCACCAAACCCTAATTTGACCCAAAGTCACAATTAGTCAACCAAATAACCTTAAATGGGTTTCAATACTTCCATAATCACTAACTTAAGTGATTAAACTCAATTTCAAGTCCTAAACATGGCCAATTAGTTCACCAACCTAAAATCCACCAACAATTAACAATAAACCCAATTACTAGCATCACTAAACCCATTTCATCATCTAAAAGGGTTTTTCATCAAACTAACTCAAACCCTAACTTGAATATCAAATCAAATAGATGAAATTCGGAGTTTGAGCTTACCAATACCACCACAACGTAGCTAGGAGCGAAAGGAACAACTTTAGAACTCGAGATTTTGATCAATTCGGCCTCCTTCTTCACCAAAACCCTAAATCTCTCTCTAGAATCTCTCTCTCTCTCTAAAATAGTTAAGAGTGATGAATGGATGTGAAAATGATCCAAAACTGATCCAAACCAGCTAATATGGCTCACAAATCCGGCCCCAAGTGAAATTACCCAATTGCCCTTCATTTAAAACAATTAAAAGAAGAAGAGAGCTGTCTGCATGATTTGGCGCGGCGCGCCCCTGACCCGCGCGGCGCGCAAGTAGCCAGTTTCAGATTCTTTTACCTTTTTAATTACATAACAATATTCAACGAAGCCCGTTCTCGAATGTCATAAGTACACAAGTATACAAGATAAATATTCGGGTCTTACAACTCTCCCCCACTTAAACTCGATCACGTCCTCGTGATACTCGTCACTTAACCAAATGGACCCCACTCAACGGTCCTCAACATACGTCCCAATCCGACTTTCCTAAGCAATTTCTCCCAACGAATCGCCTACAACAACTAAAATTGTCACCCACGATTTTCACAAATCCACAATCCGAGCACTAAAACTATGCTCCTTCCCTAACATCGGGAAAAACTCAACTAATCTCGTACCGAGATATCTATCCCTTAGCGTACTATTACCGAGTATAACGCCAAAAGCAACAAGGTCTCAACCTAAGGTCAACAACCCGAAACGATGAAGACCGAACCAAACGAACCCTTACGGATTACACCAATCACTAAACATCCCTTGTAATGCGCCATACGACCAATACACAACTACCGTAACATCATAATCCAACGGCTAGAACCGATAGCGCCCAAAACGACTATGGAAACGCAAAACCCAAGGTGTACGAAATCAACCATCGTCACACCCGTAACAAACATGTGAGCGAAACACGGCTATCGCCTCACTAATCCCACAATATGGTCCTCACGACCCCACCATCGACGTATAAAACGACCGATAGTTCCCGCAACATGGTCCTTACGACCCTACCATTGGTGTATCAAACAACCAATAGATCACACGACACTAAGGCTGGCCGAAAACACACGCGCCCTAGTGAATCCGAACTACACGCGACTCACTACCTTCACCACAATAACAATCGGGAATGGCCGAACTACACGCGCCATAGTGAATCCAAACTACACGAGAGTCACTATCCCAGAGGAATGACTGAACTACACGAGTCATTTGTGAATCCGAACTACACGAGACTCACTCCTCAATACAATGACCGAAACCACACGAGTCATTTGTGAATCTGAACTACATGAGATTCACTTCCACAACATCGAGGTTGGCCGAACTACACGAGCCTTAGTAATCCGAAACCACACAATATTACTACCTCAATAAGATGACCGAACTACACGAGTCACCGTGAATCCGAACTACACGAGATTCATTTAGTTAAGATGACCGAAACCACACTTTTCATCGTGAATCCGAAACCACACGCGATTCACAATCTCAACATAGGAATGGTACTCGCATTTCCCACCGGTACTCGCATTTCCCGATAGTGTTACACCATACCGACATAACACTACTCCCTTGATGAAGTCAGCGGACCCCGAAGGTCATACTCCACCAATCTCAACACCGGATGAAGTCAGCGGACCCGAAGATCATGCTTCACCGATATAACACCACGCTCATGGTGAAGCCAGCGGACCCCGAAAGTCATGCTCCACCAATCACGTATTCCCATGATGAAGTCAGCGGACCCTAAAGATCATGCTTCATCAAACAACCATACCATAATCAAGCAAGAACCACCTATACCATGAGACGACCCGACCCAATCCATGGGGACGAATACAATAATATATGATTACATCGCGAGGTACTTGACCTCTAAATGATACATTTTACAAACGTTGCAATTGTTTTTTAAAAAAAACAACCTTTCATTACATCAAAAGTTGACAGGTATGTATACCATTTCAGAATATCCAAACTATAAATGACCTAATCCGTCCATTACTTAATAATAATCTTTAATGAACTTCAACGACTCGAATGCAACGTTCTTCGAAATATGCTATGAAAGACTCCAAGTAATATCTTTAAAATGAGCAAATGCACAGCGGAAGATTTCTTTAACACCTGAGAATAAACATGCTTTAAAGTGTCAACCAAAAGGTTGGTGAGTTCATTAGTTTATCATAATCATTTATTTCCATCATTTTAATAGACCACAAGAATTTCATTTCCAGTTCTCATAAATATACGTCCCATGCATAGAGACAAAAATAATCATTCATATGGTGAACACCTGGTAACCGACATTAACTAGATACATATAAGAATATCCCCTATCATTCCGAGATCCTCCTTCGGACATGATATAAATTTCGAAGTACTAAAGCATCCGGTACTTTGGATGGGGTTTGTTAGGCCCAATAGATCTATCTTTAGGATTCGCGTCAATTAGGGTGTCTGTTCCCTAATTCTTAGATTACCAGACTTAATAAAAAGGGGCATATTCGATTTCGATAATTCAACCATAGAATGTAGTTTCAATTACTTGTGTCTATTTCGTCAAACATTTATAAAAGCGCATGTATTCTCAGTCCCAAAAATATATATTGCGAAAGCATTTAAAAAAAAAGGAACAAATGAAACTCACGCATATAAATATTGTAAAACAGTTAATAAAACATTTGCATGTATTCTCAGCCCAAAAATGTAAAGAGTAAAAAGGGCAAATGAAACTCACGCATATAGATATTGTAAAATAGTTAATAAAGCATTTGCATGTATTCTCAGCCCAAAAATGTAAAGAGTAAAAGGGATCAAATGAAACTCACCATACTGTATTTCGTAGTAAAAATACATATAACGTCATTGAACAAGTGTAGGGTTGGCCTCGGATTCACGAACCTTTATTAATTATATATAATTATATGACGGTCAATATTTGTCTAACAATTTAGGCCAAGTCATAGTGTACCACAATCCTAATGCTCGAGTCAGACTCAACAGTATAGTAACATGTTATATTACCCATGCTCAGTTAAAATTCTAGTAAAAGGTGACGTGTGAAACAACGTATCACAATTGGTTTCATAATCATAAAATAGTATTTTAGTTTTTATAAAAAGTCAATACAAAATATTAACTGAAAAGTTAACGGAAAAGTCAAAATTCAGGGTCAAAAGTCAAAGGTTAAAGTAAAAACGAGGTCGCATGCAAAAATACAATAACTTATACAAAAAAATGATTTTTCGGTCAAACATGCCTAAACGGCCACTTCAGCGATTTTTAGAAAAATTATCGGAACTCCGATTGATAAACGGCCAAAGATAAAAGTTACACATTACCAAAAAGATTAAGCATAAATTTTACAGAAGTTAACTAAACCTAGACAACTCGTAGTTGCCAACGTGGTTTCGGCGTTTCAAAGTTAATTTTTCAGCTTTAATAAATTTACAAAAGTGACCGAGTAGCCTACTTTGGAGATTTTTAGAAAATTCCTCGAAACCCGGATTGACAAACGGTCAAAGTCTGCAAATTCTAGTTACCACAAAGATATAACATGATTTTTGGCAAAAGTAAACGCACATCAGGCCGACCATGACAACTGATACAAAACTGACATTTTTAATAAAAAGTTTCAGCTCTTTTCAGAATTTTAAAATGTGACCAAACAGTCAACTTTGACGATTTTTAGAAAAATCGTCGAGACTCAAATTGACAAACGGCCAGAGTCGTTTGCTATACCTTACAGCAAAGAATTCAGTGGTATTTTTTCTTAAATCTGAAACAACGCAGATCAGCGAGAATTTCAGTTCCCTTTTCGACATTTTTTCAAAATTTGCAAAACTTCTTTTGTCCATAACTTGACAACCGTTCAACGAAACGAGACGTGCTTTAAATGAAAATTCATCTACTCGACGAGTAGAATCTAAATAACCACTTTTTATTACCCAGAAAATTAGTTCACTAATTATCATTAGCAATCTTAATTACGAAATTAATTGTTTAATTCATAACTTTCTAACCGTTCATCGAATTCATTCGATATCTAAATGAAAAGTTCTTAATTTTTCGCTAGCTTTCCAATGACATGCATATCTTATACCTTATTTCATCCCTAGTATAACAACCTTTAAGATTCAACATAACCTATCTAAGGGCAATATCAAATGTACAAATAAGCATAATCCTATTTTCTCGAGCACTAGTCAGGGATACACTTATTAGTATGTAAAAATTAAATTATGAGTACTCACGTATCAATATTGAGATTCAATATTGCAGGAAGGTACGTAGACGCAACAGATATGATAACCACTAGTTTGACTCCACGAGCTATACTCCTGATCCATACCCATAACCTCCTTAGCCATAACCCATAATTTCCTTAGCCCTATCCCACTCGAGAAACTTATTTTGAAATGACTTGCTCATGACCTCGTCGTAATATTTTATGTATAATAATAATATTAATAATACTAATACTACTAATAATAATAATAATAAGATTTATAATAATTTTTAATAACTAAAATAAATATCACGTATTACATGTAATATGAGAGAGATAGATTGTAATTGGAATGGTGAATTGAATCAAATCGCGTTCGAGATTTATAGTACATCGCTGGGACCCATTAACATCAAAATTTCAAAATGATGAAAAATAAAGATCCGCAAATTGCGGCCCCTATACCTGGACGTAAACTAACACATATATATATAAAGATTTTATAATATATTCTATTTATATAATTAATTAAATATTATATTATATTTACGCTCATGGTAAAAATATAATTTTTACAAAAATGACACGGTCGTGGTCTCACGACGCATGTACCACTTTCGGTTTTTCGGGCGCACTTTCGTACATTTAGAAAACTAGCCTTTTACGTTACGTGACGTGTACCTTTTACAAAAATTAGACTTACTCAACAATAAATTACCTTTATAAAAATATAACTTATAAAATTGACCGTTGTGGTCATTTACTTCTATAAATCAGTGACTCGCTGTTTATCAAAATGTATTATTTTAAATCAGGACGTTTTATGACTCGTACCTTTATCAAAATATAGACTTAAATTAATTAAAAACTAATCCACTCAGAGTGTAACTTAATCCTTTGAGTGTTTTGGTCATTTACTTTTATAATTCATACCCTCGTTAGTTATCGAGGTATATTTAATAACATTAACTTAAACCAAAACGTCTTTTGACTAAATTAAAATATATTTATAATATATAGGTTTGAAATACTTTAATAAAATATTTAGATTTTAATTATATTTCAAAGTATATTTGAAGATCGTTTATGATATTATATCCCATAACGTTTTTACTTTAAAAAATATAATTTCCTTATGCGTCAACGTTTAGTTTGTTTTCCTTAAACTTTCTAAATAATATAACTATATTCCCAAAGTTTCTCTTTCATTCTAAATAATAGGAAGGTTAACTAGTTAATGTTTATGTAGAAAGTCGAACAGAAAACTCCACTAACATTTGGCTAGTTCCCGTTAATTGACACCTTTGTCTTCTTTTATAACTCACTTTACCATTTTCCGAATACGGTTAATAATAAGGGTTACCTAATTCAAAGTGGACCTCATAACAGATACTCTTAATCATAATTCAATGTATCTGATAATTCAATCATTTGATATTATCTTTTAATCTCGTCGATAAACTTACATCGAACAAATATATTCATGTAAAGTATTATATATTCAATACCTTGATAGTATTTCCAGGTTCATAAAATAGATCTCATAGCTTATAATCATATCCACTAATCCGTTCGATGTTTTATATAATATATCTCAATTTAATAATCACACATATGTATATGTATATATAATTGTTCGTGAATCGCTAGGCATGGTCAAAGGGTAATTGATTATATGAATATAGTTTTCAAAACTTTCGAGACTCAACATTACATATTTTTGCTCATCGTGTCGGGAACATATAAAGATTAAAGTTTAAATTTGATCGGAAATTTCCGGGTCATCACAGTACCTACCCGTTAAAAGAAATTTCGTCCCGAAATTTGATAGAGGTCGTCATGACTAACAGTAAGAATGTTATTATGACGAATGTAAGCTGATACATAGAGTTTTATCATCATCGAATAATATAGATAACCCAATTTGATTATGCGAAGATTATAAGTGAAGCTAGCAAAGAGTGGATTGAGTAAATATAGAAGCGTTTTAACTGATGACCTAGTCATGATTGATTTCCGGAATTTAAAGAAAATCTTCGTAATAAGATTTGGTTCTTCGGTAATTAAGGAGATTCAGATCTTCTTTGGTTAAACGCGATAATCTGCTTTGATTTTCTTTGTCGAATATTTTTCTATAAATCCACCCTCTCCACTTCCTTACAACTCACATCTCCTATTCTTCCTTCCTCAATTCATACTTTAAAGTATTCATTAATTATGCTCCATCCTATCCTGATCCTTGATATACTCCTAACGTTCATATCTGTCATTCTTCTTTTTAATCTGCCACCGGAAGAATCCATTTACTTCTATTATACTCTTGGGTTTATAGTGTTTTTAGTTCTCCCATGTCTTTACATTGCTATATGCATTGATATATACGGGTTGTAATTTCCGGGTTGTTGTTAGATTTTACACCCTCCCTTATATTTCGATGTCCCTGCTTCTGTCTTCTATAGTCATCGTCATACATAGTTAATGCTCCCTTCTATTTGTTGCGGTTTATACCCCAAATTTCTATTTTGTAGCTTTGTCCTTTCGTTTCTTCTTCTTGCGATTAAATAACTCTTGTAATGGTCCGGAATTCCCAACTACGGATTTCGGAATGAACATTGTTAATGTTCTAAGAAGGAATATGAAAGGGTACAATCTTGATTTGTCAAATTACCAGAATACCCTGGAAAAGACCGAATCATCAAGAAATATTTTCTTGATATATTTAGAGATTAGGTAGAATTTAAGAGTCGTGTAAATGACACATGATGACGGTATGTTCTGTGAGTCATCACGTCCATTAGAAACTCAGCATGAATTACTGTAATATAATGACGTTGATCAAGTGTCATTATATTATACTAACTCATGCATCAGTTCCCAACACTACTTCAAAAACATTCATATTCGAATTTTTCAGAATTTAGAAACTAACACAGTTTCTTTTATGTTGCAGATATTACGGAGAGATAAATGATACTTGATAAGAATAGTTGTGAAAATATCTCCAAAGATATGGAGAATATGTATAATGGAAGATACGAAGATATCTTATAATATTTAAGATATGATGATGATGAAGAATATCTGTCTGTGAAGGTTTAGAATAAGAAGTAAGGTGTTTGCTAACGAGTTCAGCAGGCACTGAATCATTTGGATTCTTTGAAGGCAGATTCAGTCTCTGTGATTTGTCCACGGCTTCCTTCATACTTTGCTCAATCCATTTTTCAGTACCAAATCCTTTCTTTTTTTTTTTTTTTGTTGAGCTTTTCCAACTCACTATCTTTTATCATCAAACTCTTGGCCATTTAGACCATCTACCATTTTTATGTTTCCTCTGCATTTGATGCTATAATATCTGAATCACTGGTTATCAATCCAAGGTTGGTTCAGAAGAATCGTGTTTTTAGATGATTAAACGCTGGTGGTAATATGGTGGGATATGAAAAGTTTCCTAATAACAATGGCGAACGGGCAACTTATCTATCGATGTTATAATAAAACTAGTCTGGCTGTACAGTCAAAGCTGTCCTGCTGAAGCTGTGACAAAACTGGCTACTTGAAATGGAATTGTAAGGTTGTTTTTGCTAATAAATGATAAAGAATTGGATGCGGGTACGTGTCAAACTACGACCTTGGTTTCGAGAGCTTTTCATGTAATGTGTGGTTGGATCATCATCTCGATTGTTCAATGTTTGAAGTGTCTTTCGGAATTTCGAAGGGTTTTAAATGCAGATTGTCATAGTCAATATCCAAATGATGGAATTGTCCTGACTCCCAAATGATTTTCATATTCATCTGAGTGTTATGATTAAAAGTGATGTTCTATCACAGTTTTGAATTCAAAGTATAGCTTTGAAAAATGTAAGGATCTAAGAATAATGATTTCGGTTGTATCTCGAGTTAAATTCTGAAATTCCCAAAATCAGAGCATGTAATTAGATTCGAATGAGTATGGTTGTTTTGATTTCTATAGAAGAATGCATATTGGTATAGTTGATGATTGCTGGATCCGAATTGAAGAACGTAACATATTAATTGTAATTTAATATATTTCTCGGGTATTACCTACCCGTTAAAAAATTTCACAATTAATATTTTGAACAAGAATTTTCATTTCAGCCTTTATGAAAATATATGTGTGTATATTTTCTTCAGATGTAATACAGATTTAATGAGTTTAAAATCATATTAAATTCATTTGATTTTCGGCTTGAATTAGAAATGAGTAATCTCTAAAACATTAGAAATTACACAATTTTGCGGAGTATCTCACTAATGTAATCAATACTTCAATATTTATTCTTATTGATATTTCCTTAGTGAAGAATGTTGATGCTTGTGGAATTCTTGCGAACTTCGCAAGGTACGATTGATGTGATATAGAAAGTTTTCAGCGCATCAAAGATTAAAGTGTAAAATCAAACATGTTATTGAATAATACACTTGATTTATTATGAAATAAAATTCATTGAGTTGAAACATAGATTGTGGTTAACAATGATTAAATTGTTAATGAAGAATGTACATCATAGCATATTAGTAATATGAATTAACCGGATAGTTAAGTTCCATACATAATAGCTTAGTACGAAAAGATTTCTTATGGTTAAAATTTTTTATAAATGTATATATAGGATATACATATAAATTCTTCGGAGGAACTGAGGTAATACTGTAGCGACCCCGACAAATCGTCAAGTGACGGCGTCGGCTACGTGGGTCTCATTACCTGATTATAAGTCTTTAAGATAACGTTTGACCAAAATATGTCGCCTTCATTTCAAAATAAAGATTGTTTCAAAGTTTACAAGAATTGTTCAACCAAAAGTTAAGTTACAACGTTATAAGTACGATTGAAATCTAGGCGACACGGTTTAAAGTAAAGTCAAAAGACGCTCCATGAAAAGCATGTATACTCGACATCCAAAGCAAGTATCAAATAATGAGCGGAAGCATGTATCACATATCGTGCAAGACCTGAGAAAAACATAGAAATCTGTCAACGAAAAACGTTGGTGAAATCATAGGTTTAGTAAGTAAATTGTATTGAACCACAAGGTTCTTTAAGAATTGCTCAACCAGAATCATTCACATTCCAAAATAGTATTTGTATCACGAGCACCCAATTATCAAGGCTTAACCGAATCTTCCCTCTGAATTTTGAATTTAGTGTTAGAACTTACACTATACATTGTTGAAATTATATTTCATTCACTAACGGTAGCGGACCGTCTGAATGAGGGTTTGTTAAACCCGTATGGCCACACAACATAATTACACGCTTACACTTACACCCTGCAAGTGGAACTAATGATAATTGGATTGAGGACTTTTGTTCAAACTCGTATGCATCTTTGTATTTGTATTTGTTCACAATGTAAAAGCATGAAAAGTAAATAAGTATGAAATGTATGTGTTTCTCAGCCCACGATGTAAAGAATAAAAGTGATTGAAAAAGTGGGACTATGATCTCACCTTGAGTGCAAGAGTTAATAAAGTACTTCGACAAGTAAACGCGTGCAAAGACAAAGCTAGTCTTGACCTAAACATATAGGTTATATCAATAACGGTAAACACAAAACGGTCAAAGATGTTCAATTAGTCCTATGGCTCAATACGACTCGATCAATATAGCATGTGAAGCAAATTGTCAAGTTTCATGCAAGATACAAGTATAAAAGCATGTTAGGAAGATTGCATAATTAATTGGTTAAGTTTGACAAAAAGTCAAACTTGGTCAAAGTCAACGAAAAAGTCAACGCGTTCGGGTCGGGTCCCGAACTATTTTTCTATGCTAAATATTCATATACAAGTATATTAGAACAAGTTTCATGTGAATCGGAGGTCAGTAGGTCATCAAACATTTCACGTGAAATGGGACGAGGAGGTCAGAATCTGACCAGGCACATCTGCGCGCCGCGCGGGGATGGGGCGCGCCGCGCCACCATCTGTGCAGGTCTGTTTCTGTTTTTCACAAGTATGCACGAGCTAAAAACCAAATAACCACATTTTATGATCCATAAACAATTAGAACATGTATCTTATATCATCGGAAAGGTAATTTGACGAGGAAAACACCTAGACACATTTCATCAAGCAATTCAACACTTACAACAACCCAAAACCGCATTAAACGTTCATAATCAAAGTTTCAAGTTCTAAAAACGCATTTCATGATTCGGGCAACCAATTTACATGTATGATATGCCGTTTCGAAGGTAATCAAACACACATTGCAACTAAACACTTATCAACAACAATTCATAGCATTTGATGCACCAAAAGTTCATATAAAGCTTATCAACCCTAATCCAAAATCACCAAAATCACTAATCAAGTTTATGAAGTTTTACAAATCAACCTACGCATCAAAACGAAGCTAGTGATACTAGTAACACAATTAAAACATGAACTTTAACAATCAAACAACATTTAATCCTCCAAAATGCAAGATTAAGCAAACCCATTTCAAATGTTCAAACTAGTTACTCAAAACAACAAATCGAGCAAGTAAATCATATATTCATGCTAGACACGAGCCATAGACACTAACTAACACCATTTCAAATCAAAAACACGAATTTAGAGAAATCTAGAGTTTTAGAAATGTTACCCAAACGAGATGAAGTTGGTATCAAATTGTAGAGGATGAAGAGAGGATCCCAAATATGTAATTTGTTTTGTTGTAAGCCTCCTAGATCGAATTTAGATGATGATTTTATGAAGTTGGGGTTTGTGTGTGTGTTCTTGCTAGAGAGAAAGAGAGAGAGGGGGAGATGGTTGAATGGTGGTGATTGGGGTGGACTAGTTGACCTAGTCAACTAGTTTGCCCCGTGTCAATTTTAGTCCCTCGAGTTTAGAAGCGGGTGCGGGATTTAACCGATCGAATATTTTTAAAACGCAAGTTAACGAGAGATGTTATAATTAAATAACGAGAATATTATGAACGTTCGTCAACGGAGTCGACGAATTTAAATACGAAAGATATTATTTTTAAAAAAAGACGGTGTTAAAATAAATTTAACGGAAAAACGCGGGATGTTACAAATACTTCATGACTCGTTGATACAATATCCTCGTTATTAATTCGTAATGGTTTCCACAGTGATTCTTGAACTGACAGAATATGTGATGTCATAAGTGTTGTTGATTCTGACGATGCTGACGTTACTGACTATACTGGTGATGCTAACGGTGCTGTTGCTGCTGATGATACTTCCGGTAACTGCTAGCGATGCTTGTATAACAAGTCTAATCGCGCACCATTCTTGTTAGGGTTTTGATTCTTCCTTGAATCATTTTGGTTCACTCATCTGATTTAGGGTTAGGGTGGAAATAGATAATCTCTAAGACTTTAGAGATTACATAATCGCCGTAGAATGTTCTTCCGATGAAGTTATGAATCAATACTTCATCGTTTGTTGTTGTTAGTACTCCTTGGTATCTATGGTGCGTGTGATGTTGATATCCGAGATACAGATTATGATGTTGAGGCGTGTGATGCTGCTGATGTTTAGGGTATCGAGGTTTGCGATGTTCATGCTACTGGTGGTACTGATTATGCTGCTGGTGCTGCTGATGGTGTTTGTAATCCTTGCACCATAAGCTCTAAAGCTGTCACGCGAGCACGAAGTTCGTTAACTTCTGCTAGTATACCGGGATGATTGTCGGTTGGGACAAGCGGGTAAATAAAATTTAGAATTTGATATAATATATAATCGTGACGAGATACTCTGGAAATGAGAGAGAAAATGGTTTCACGAACAGGTTCGCCGGTAAGTGCTTCAGGTTCATCGCCAATAGGGCAATTTGGTGGATGGAAAGGATCACCTTCTTCTTGTCTCCAATAATTGAGGAGGCTACGAACCCATCCCCATTTCATCCAGAATAGATGATGACTGATTGGTTGATCCATTCCGGCCACACTATTTTCGGAGCTCGAATGGAAATCCATATCGACATAGCTGTCGAAATCTGAGGAGTTCGAACTAGATGCGGAATCCATCTCGTATGATCAGAGAAAGAGTTTTGGTATAAAATAGATTGTAGAATTTAGATTTGGTATTCCTCAATACATAATTTACATATGTATATATAATACCAAAATCCCATAGATTTCGGAGAATCTTTGAAAGATGTTAGTCAAAGTTCACAGTAATAAATACGCTAAGATATTAATTAGCAGATATGCTAAGATGTGAATTTTGTCTATACGCTGTTATGCAATAAATGCAGGAAAACGCGTCTAGACTTAAGAATGATAAGCAGGTAATTTCATACAGATGATAAGTAGATGATTTTCGACACAAAATGATAAGGAAAACTTTTGACATGCAGACACGGTCGAAGTCCAGACTCACTAATGCATCCTACCGACTTATCAGTTAGACACACTAATGCAGACCTGGTTCGCTAAGACCACCGCTCTGATACCACATGAGACGACCCGACCCAATCCATGGGGACGAATACAATAACATATGATTACATCGCGAGGTACTTGACCTCTAAATGATACATTTTACAAACGTTGCAATTGTTTTTAAAAAAAAACAACCTTTCATTACATCAAAAGTTGACAGGTATGTATACCATTTCAGAATATCCAAACTATAAATGACCTAATCCTTCCATTACTTAATAATAATCTTTAATGAACTTCAACGACTCGAATGCAACGTTCTTCGAAATATGCTATGAAAGACTCCAAGTAATATCTTTAAAATGAGCAAATGCACAGCGGAAGATTTCTTTAACACCTGAGAATAAACATGCTTTAAAGTGTCAACCAAAAGGTTGGTGAGTTCATTAGTTTATCATAATCATTTATTTCCATCATTTTAATAGACCACAAGAATTTCATTTCCAGTTCTCATAAATATACGTCCCATGCATAGAGACAAAAATAATCATTCATATGGTGAACACCTGGTAACCGATATTAACTAGATACATATAAGAATATCCCCTATCATTCCGGGATCCTCCTTCGGACATGATATAAATTTCGAAGTACTAAAGCATCCGGTACTTTGGATGGGGTTTGTTAGGCCCAATAGATCTATCTTTAGGATTCGCGTCAATTAGGGTGTCTGTTCCCTAATTCTTAGATTACCAGACTTAATAAAAAGGGGCATATTCGATTTCGATAATTCAACCATAGAATGTAGTTTCAATTACTTGTGTCTATTTCGTCAAACATTTATAAAAGCGCATGTATTCTCAGTCCCAAAAATATATATTGCGAAAGCATTTAAAAAAAAAGGAACAAATGAAACTCACGCATATAAATATTGTAAAACAGTTAATAAAACATTTGCATGTATTCTCAGCCCAAAAATGTAAAGAGTAAAAAGGGCAAATGAAACTCACGCATATAGATATTGTAAAATAGTTAATAAAGCATTTGCATGTATTCTCAGCCCAAAAATGTAAAGAGTAAAAGGGATCAAATGAAACTCACCATACTGTATTTCGTAGTAAAAATACATATAACGTCATTGAACAAGTGTAGGGTTGGCCTCGGATTCACGAACCTATATTAATTATATATAATTATATGACGGTCAATATTTGTCTAACAATTTAGGCCAAGTCATAGTGTACCACAATCCTAATGCTCGAGTCAGACTCAACAGTATAGTAACATGTTATATTACCCATGCTCAGTTAAAATTCTAGTAAAAGGTGACGTGTGAAACAACGTATCACAATTGGTTTCATAATCATAAAATAGTATTTTAGTTTTTATAAAAAGTCAATACAAAATATTAACTGAAAAGTTAACGGAAAAGTCAAAATTCAGGGTCAAAAGTCAAAGGTTAAAGTAAAAACGAGGTCGCATGCAAAAATACAATAACTTATACAAAAAAATGATTTTTCGGTCAAACATGCCTAAACGGCCACTTCAGCGATTTTTAGAAAAATTATCGGAACTCCGATTGATAAACGGCCAAAGATAAAAGTTACACATTACCAAAAAGATTAAGCATAAATTTTACAGAAGTTAACTAAACCTAGACAACTCGTAGTTGCCAACGTGGTTTCGGCGTTTCAAAGTTAATTTTTCAGCTTTAATAAATTTACAAAAGTGACCGAGTAGCCTACTTTGGAGATTTTTAGAAAATTCCTCGAAACCCGGATTGACAAACGGTCAAAGTCTGCAAATTCTAGTTACCACAAAGATATAACATGATTTTTGGCAAAAGTAAACGCACATCAGGCCGACCATGACAACTGATACAAAACTGACATTTTTAATAAAAAGTTTCAGCTCTTTTCAGAATTTTAAAATGTGACCAAACAGTCAACTTTGACGATTTTTAGAAAAATCGTCGAGACTCAAATTGACAAACGGCTAGAGTCGTTTGCTAGACCTTACAGCAAAGAATTCAGTGGTATTTTTTCTTAAATCTGAAACAACGCAGATCAGCGAGAATTTCAGTTCCCTTTTCGACATTTTTTCAAAATTTGCAAAACTTCTTTTGTCCATAACTTGACAACCGTTCAACGAAACGAGACGTGCTTTAAATGAAAATTCATCTACTCGACGAGTAGAATCTAAATAACCACTTTTTATTACCCAGAAAATTAGTTCACTAATTATCATTAGCAATCTTAATTACGAAATTAATTGTTTAATTCATAACTTTCTAACCGTTCATCGAATTCATTCGATATCTAAATGAAAAGTTCTTAATTTTTCGCTAGCTTTCCAATGACATGCATATCTTATACCTTATTTCATCCCTAGTATAACAACCTTTAAGATTCAACATAACCTATCTAAGGGCAATATCAAATGTACAAATAAGCATAATCCTATTTTCTCGAGCACTAGTCAGGGATACACTTATTAGTATGTAAAAATTAAATTATGAGTACTCACGTATCAATATTGAGATTCAATATTGCAGGAAGGTACGTAGACGCAACAGATATGATAACCACTAGTTTGACTCCACGAGCTATACTCCTGATCCATACCCATAACCTCCTTAGCCATAACCCATAATTTCCTTAGCCCTATCCCACTCGAGAAACTTATTTTGAAATGACTTGCTCATGACCTCGTCGTAATATTTTATGTATAATAATAATATTAATAATACTAATACTAATAATAATAATAATAATAAGATTTATAATAATTTTTAATAACTAAAATAAATATCACGTATTACATGTAATATGAGAGAGATAGATTGTAATTGGAATGGTGAATTGAATCAAATCGCGTTCGAGATTTATAGTACATCGCTGGGACCCATTAACATCAAAATTTCAAAATGATGAAAAATAAAGATCCGCAAATTGCGGCCCCTATACCTGGACGTAAACTAACACATATATATATAGATTTTATAATATATTATATTTATATAATTAATTAAATATTATATTATATTTACGCTCATGGTAAAAATATAATTTTTACAAAAATGACACGGTCGTGGTCTCACGACGCATGTACCACTTTCGGTTTTTCGGGCGCACTTTCGTACATTTAGAAAACTAGCCTTTTACGTTACGTGACGTGTGTAGTGACCCGAACTTTTCCATGTTTATATATATTAATTGAGATTGATGTTTACATGATTAAATGTTTCCAACATGTTAAGCAATCAAACTTGTTAAGACTTGATTAATTGAAATAGGTTTCATATAGACAATTGACCACCCAAGTTGACCGGTGATTCACGAACGTTAAAACTTGTAAAAAAACTATATGATGACATATATATGGTTATATATATAGTTAACATGATATTATGATAAGTAAACATATCATTAATTATATTAACAATGAACTACATATGTAAAAACAAGACTACTAACTTAATGATTTTGAAACGAGACATATATGTAACGTTTATCGTTGTAACGACATTTAATGTATATATATCATATTAAGAGATATTCGTACATCATAATATCATGATAATATAATAATTTAAAATCTCTTTTGTTATTATAAACATTGGGTTAACAACATTTAACAAGATCGTTAACCTAAAGGTTTCAAAACAACACTTACATGTAACGACTAACGATGACTTAACGACTCAGTTAAAATGTATATACATGTAGTGTTTTAATATGTATTTATACACTTTTGAAAGACTTCAATACACTTATCAAAATACTTCTACTTAACAAAAATGCTTACAATTACATTCTCGTTCAGTTTCATCAACAATTCTACTCGTATGCACCCGTATTCGTACTCGTACAATACACAGCTTTTAGATGTATGTACTATTGGTATATACACTTCAATGATCAGCTCTTAGCAGCCCATGTGAGTCACCTAACACATGTGGGAACCATCATTTGGCAACTAGCATGAAATATCTCATAAGATTACAAAAATATGAGTAATCATTCATGACTTATTTACATGAAAACAAAATTACATATCCTTTATATCTAATCCATACACCAACGACCAAAAACACCTACAAACACTTTCATTCTTCAATTTTCTTCATCTAATTGAACTCTCTCAATTTCTATCTTCAAGTTCTAAGTGTTCTTCATAAATTCCAAAAGTTCTAGTTTCATAAAATCAAGAATACTTTCAAGTTTGCTAGCTCACTTCCAATCTTGTAAGGTGATCATCCAACCTCAAGAAATCTTTGTTTCTTACAGTAGGTTATCATTCTAATACAAGGTAATAATCATATTCAAACTTTGGTTCAATTTCTATAACTATAACAATCTTATTTCAAGTGATGATCTTACTTGAACTTGTTTTCGTGTCATGATTTTGCTTCAAGAACTTTGAGCCATCCAAGGATCCATTGAAGCTAGATCCATTTTTCTCTTTTCCAATAGGTTCATCCAAGGAACTTAAGGTAGTAATGATGTTCATAACATCATTCGATTCATACATATAAAGCTATCTTATTCGAAGGTTTAAACTTGTAATCACTAGAACATAGTTTAGTTAATTCTAAACTTGTTCGCAAACAAAAGTTAATCCTTCTAACTTGACTTTTAAAATCAACTAAACACATGTTCTATATCTATATGATATGCTAACTTAATGATTTAAAACCTGGAAACACGAAAAACACCGTAAAACCGGATTTACGCCGTCGTAGTAACACCGCGGGCTGTTTTGGGTTAGTTAATTAAAAACTATGATAAACTTTGATTTAAAAGTTTTTATTCTGAGAAAATGATTTTTATTATGAACATGAAACTATATCCAAAAATTATGGTTAAACTCAAAGTGGAAGTATGTTTTCTAAAATGGTCATCTAGACGTCGTTCTTTCGACTGAAATGACTACCTTTACAAAAACGACTTGTAACTTATTTTTCCGACTAGAAACCTATACTTTTTTTGTTTAGATTCATAAAATAGAGTTCAATATGAAACCATAGCAATTTGATTCACTCAAAACGGATTTAAAATGAAGAAGTTATGGGTAAAACAAGATTGGATAATTTTTCTCATTTTAGCTACGTGAAAATTGGTAACAAATCTATTCCAACCATAACTTAATCAACTTGTATTATATATTATGTAATCTTGAGATACCATAGACACGTATACAATGTTTCGACCTATCATGTCGACACATCTATATATATTTCGGAACAACCATAGACACTTTATATGTGAATGTTGGAGTTAGCTATACAGGGTTGAGGTTGATTCCAAAATATATATAGTTTGAGTTGTGATCAATACTGAGATACGTATACACTGGGTCGTGGATTGATTCAAGATAATATTTATCGATTTATTTCTGTACATCTAACTGTGGACAACTAGTTGTAGGTTACTAACGAGGACAGCTGACTTAATAAACTTAAAACATCAAAATATATTAAAAGTGTTGTAAATATATTTTGAACATACTTTGATATATATGTATATATTGTTATAGGTTCGTGAATCAACCAGTGGCCAAGTCTTACTTCCCGACGAAGTAAAAATCTGTGAAAGTGAGTTATAGTCCCACTTTTAAAATCTAATATTTTTGGGATGAGAATACATGCAGGTTTTATAAATGATTTACAAAATAGACACAAGTACGTGAAACTACATTCTATGGTTGAATTATCGAAATCGAATATGCCCCTTTTTATTAAGTCTGGTAATCTAAGAATTAGGGAACAGACACCCTAATTGACGCGAATCCTAAAGATAGATCTATTGGGCCTAACAAACCCCATCCAAAGTACCGGATGCTTTAGTACTTCGAAATTTATATCATATCCGAAGGGTGTCCCGGAATGATGGGGATATTCTTATATATGCATCTTGTTATTGTCGGTTACCAGGTGTTCACCATATGAATGATTTTTATCTCTATGTATGGGATGTGTATTGAAATATGAAATCTTGTGGTCTATTGTTACGATTTGATATATATAGGTTAAACCTATAACTCACCAACATTTTTGTTGACGTTTTAAGCATGTTTATTCTCAGGTGATTATTAAGAGCTTCCGCTGTCGCATACTTAAATAAGGACAAGATTTGGAGTCCATGCTTGTATGATATTGTGTAAAAACTGCATTCAAGAAACTTATTTTGTTGTAACATATTTGTATTGTAAACCATTATGTAATGGTCGTGTGTAAACAGGATATTTTAGATTATCATTATTTGATAATCTACGTAAAGCTTTTTAAACCTTTATTGATGAAATAAAGGTTATGGTTTGTTTAAAAATGAATGCAGTCTTTGAAAAACGTCTCATATAGAGGTCAAAACCTCGCAACGAAATCAATTAATATGGAACGTTTTTAATCAATAAGAACGGGACATTTCAGTTGGTATCCGAGCGTTGGTCTTAGAGAACCAGAAAATTTGCATTAGTGTGTCTTATCGAGTTTGTTAGGATGCATTAGTGAGTCTGGACTTCGACCGTGTTTTCTTTAAAAATGATTGCTTAACATTTTTGTTGGAAACTATATATTTTTAACATATGAATATTATGTGATATATTAATCTCTTAACGTGTTTGATATTATGTGATAGATGTCTACCTCTAGAACAAGTCCCATTGACTCACCTAATAATAATGAAGAGTCAAATGTAAATTGGAATGATTTGTGGACTGATTCACAAGTTCCCGAAGAGGAACCGGAAGAAGAGTCGGAACCGGAAGAAGAATCGGAACCGGAAGAAGAATCGGAACCGGATGAAGAAATAGAACCGGTGGGGGAAATAATAAAACGGTTAAGTAAAAGAAAATCCTCAACCAACCGACCAAAGTTAATTATGGTCAATGGTGTTTCCGCCAAGGAAGCAAAATATTGGGAGGATTACCAATTCTCCGATGAATCGGATTCGGACGAGAATTCCGATGATGTTATAGAAATTACCCCAACTGAATTTAAAAAGGCAAAAGAAAATAATAAGGGAAAGGGCATAAAAATAGAGAAATCTAATTCCAACCCCGATGAACTTTATATGTATCGTCAACCCCCGAAGTCCTTAAGTTGTAACAATGACCCGGGAACCTCTAAACCACCAGGTTTTTCTAAACCAATGTGGACAACGACGGCTCGTATTAGGGGAACATCATATATCCCTAGAAACTTGGCAAAACGAACCAAAACCGAAGAAGAAGAAACGAGCGAGTCGGAATAAGATAGTTGTATTCGTGTGGTGTAATATATGGAATATAGTGTTCTTATGCTTTATGATATATGTAAAAATTGCTTGTATTAATAAGTATTTTTTTTATGAATCTAACTCTTGTCTATTTTACAGTTTAAAAACACAAAATGGATAGACAACCCAATATTTTAAGAGACCTACCCGGAGACATGATTGATGAAATCTTGTCTAGAGTCGGCCAGAATTCTTCGGCACAACTATTTAAGGCGAGATCAGTTTGTAAGACATTCGAAGAACGTTCCAAGAATGTCTTGGTTTATAAGAGACTTTCGTTTGAAAGATGGGGGATATCACATTGGGAAACCCATAAGTTACGATGTGTTTACTTTGACGCATATATTGCGGGGAACCCAAATGCTATTTTACGCAACGGGTTAAGAAATTATTTTGACTCAATATATCCGAATATTGGACTTCGTGATTTAGAAAAAGCGGCTAACATGCAACATAAAGAAGCATGTTATGCTTACGGATTAGTAATGTTCGCTTCTCACCAAAGTGAGAACAAGAACATCGGGCTACAACTATTAAACAAAACGTTTCCACAAGTGACGGAGTCGGTAATTGGGGTAAGAAATGAGGTTTTTAGATTATTACGGGACTGTTGGACATTACGTAACCCTCGTCCCTTTGATGACGTTACAACACGCTGTCTTATCAACGGCCATAACGGTTATGTTGCACAAGACCAAGGATGGGAAGTAGTCCTAGTAAAACCAGAATGCATGACTTGTTTCTGGACGTATGAATTACGTGTCTTTATTGCCTTTGCTGAACGACTTGTGTACTAGCTAGAATTATCTTCACAACTATCTTGTATCAAAGTTATTGTGTGCTATATTTCATGCTTTATGTAAAATAAGCGGTATTGTAAGTTTGTAAAATATTGTATAAAAGTTTGAACGCGAAATATTATTATAATCAGTTTTTCATATAGAATTGTAGTAGTTGAATTGTATATTAGCTACTAAGTATGAACTTAACGGGTAGGTACTACCCGAATTTAAACTTATAAAACGCTAATATGAAGAAAAAGCTTTTATAAATGAGTTCATATTATGCTACGAAATACTATTAACTACTCTTAATATTCTGTATGATTAACTTGTTCCATTTAACTATTTTGAAGGAAATGGCACCGACTACTCGACACACCGTGAATATGAATGAAGAGGAATTCCGTACTTTTCTAGCTTCAAACATAGCTGCAGTACAGGCTGCGCTACATACCAACAATAACCTTGGATCTAGCAGTACAGGAAATCGTGTAGGATGCACCTACAAAGAATTCACTGCCTGCAAACCTTTGGAATTTGATGGAACCGAAGGACCGATCGGATTGAAACGGTGGACCGAGAAGGTTGAATCGGTGTTTGCCATAAGTAAGTGTACTGAAGAGGACAAAGTGAAGTACGCTACGCATACCTTCACAGGTTCTGCGTTAACATGGTGGAATACCTATCTAGAGCAAGTGGGACAAGATGATGCGTACGCACTACCGTGGTCGGCATTCAAGCACTTGATGAACGAGAAGTACCGTCCCAGAACCGAGGTCAATAAGCTCAAGACAGAACTTAGAGGGTTAAGAACCCAAGGATTTGATATTACCACGTACGAAAGACGATTCACAGAATTGTGCCTATTGTGTCCGGGAGCATTCGAAGATGAGGAAGAGAAGATCGACGCGTTTGTGAAAGGATTACCGGAAAGAATCCAAGAAGATATAAGTTCACACGAGCCCGCCTCCATACAACAGGCATGTAGAATGGCTCACAAACTAGTGAACCAGATTGAAGAAAGAATTAAAGAACAGACTGCTGAAGAGGCCAATGTGAAGCAAGTCAAAAGAAAGTGGGAGGAAAACGGTGATAAGAATCACCAATACAACAACAACAGCAATTACAACAATAATCGCAACAATTATTCCAACAATCGCAACATCAATCGCAACTACAACAAACGGCCCAACAACAACAACAACAACAACAACAACAACAACAACAACAGCAACTACAACAATCATCCCAACAATAATAATAACCGCAACAACAACAACAATCAGAAGCAACTATGCCAAAGGTGTGAAAAGAATCACTCGGGGTTCTGCACCAAATTTTGCAACAAGTGTAAAAGAAATGGTCATAGCGCGGCGAAGTGTGAGGTCTACGGACCAGGGGTTAATAGAACGAAAGGAACAAATGGTGTCGGAACGAGTAATGGCGGAGCAAGTAGTGTCGGAGCAAGTTATGCCAATGTAGTTTGTTATAAATGTGGAAAACCAGGCCACATTATTAGAAATTGCCCGAACCAGGAGAACACGAATGGACAAGGCCGTGGAAGAGTTTTCAATATTAATGCGGTAGAGGCACAGGAAGACCCGGAGCTTGTTACGGGTACGTTTCTTATTGACAATAAATCTGCTTACGTTTTATTTGATTCGGGTGCGGATAGAAGCTATATGAGTAGAGATTTTTGTGCTAAATTAAGTTGTCCATTGACGCCTTTGGATAGTAAATTTTTACTCGAATTAGCAAATGGTAAATTAATTTCAGCAGATAATATATGTCGGAATCGAGAAATTAAACTGGTTAGCGAAACATTTAAGATTGATTTGATACCAGTAGAGTTAGGGAGTTTTGATGTGATAATCGGTATGGACTGGTTGAAAGAAGTGAAAGCGGAGATCGTTTGTTACAAAAATGCAATTCGCATTATACGAGAAAAAGGAAAACCCTTAATGGTGTACGGAGAAAAGGGCAACACGAAGCTACATCTTATTAGTAATTTGAAGGCACAAAAACTAATAAGAAAAGGTTGCTATGCTGTTCTAGCACACGTCGAGAAAGTACAAACTGAAGAAAAGAGCATCAATGATGTTCCCATTGCAAAAGAATTTCCCGATGTATTTCCGAAAGAATTACCGGGATTACCCCCACATCGATCCGTTGAATTTCAAATAGATCTTGTACCAGGAGCTGCACCAATAGCTCGCGCTCCTTACAGACTCGCACCCAGCGAGATGAAAGAACTGCAAAGCCAATTACAAGAACTTTTAGAGCGTGGTTTCATTCGACCAAGCACATCACCGTGGGGAGCTCCTGTTTTGTTTGTCAAGAAGAAAGATGGTACATTCAGGTTGTGTATCGACTACCGAGAGTTGAACAAACTTACCATCAAGAACCGCTACCCACTACCGAGAATCGACGACTTATTTGATCAACTACAAGGCTCGTCTGTTTATTCAAAGATTGACTTACGTTCCGGGTATCATCAAATGCGGGTGAAAGAAGATGATATTCCAAAGACTGCTTTCAGAACACGTTACGGTCATTACGAGTTTATGGTCATGCCGTTTGGTTTAACTAATGCACCAGCTGTGTTCATGGACCTTATGAACCGAGTGTGTGGACCATACCTTGACAAGTTTGTCATTGTTTTCAATGATGACATACTTATTTACTCAAAGAATGACCAAGAACACGGTGAACATTTGAGAAAGGTGTTAGAAGTATTGAGGAAGGAAGAATTGTACGCTAAGTTTTCAAAGTGTGCATTTTGGTTGGAAGAAGTTCAATTCCTCGGTCACATAGTGAACAAAGAAGGTATTAAGGTGGATCCGGCAAAGATAGAAACTGTTGAA
The DNA here is from genome assembly GCF_046630445.1 of Rutidosis leptorrhynchoides. Classification (NCBI taxonomy): domain Eukaryota; kingdom Viridiplantae; phylum Streptophyta; class Magnoliopsida; order Asterales; family Asteraceae; genus Rutidosis; species Rutidosis leptorrhynchoides. Next base: position 424,414,756 of record NC_092337.1, read on the forward strand.
AAGTGGGAAACCCCGAAAACTCCGAAACACATACGCCAGTTTTTAGGACTAGCTGGTTACTACAGAAGGTTCATCCAAGACTTTTCCAGAATAGCAAAACCCTTGACTGCATTAACGCATAAAGGGAAGAAATTTGAATGGAATGATGAACAAGAGAAAGCGTTTCAGTTATTGAAGAAAAAGCTAACTACGGCACCTATATTGTCATTGCCTGAAGGGAATGATGATTTTGTGATTTATTGTGACGCATCAAAGCAAGGTCTCGGTTGTGTATTAATGCAACGAACGAAGGTGATTGCTTATGCGTCTAGACAATTGAAGATTCACGAACAAAATTATACGACGCATGATTTGGAATTAGGCGCGGTTGTTTTTGCATTAAAGACTTGGAGGCACTACTTATATGGGGTCAAAAGTATTATATATACCGACCACAAAAGTCTTCAACACATATTTAATCAGAAACAACTGAATATGAGGCAGCGTAGGTGGATTGAATTATTGAATGATTACGATTTTGAGATTCGTTACCACCCGGGGAAGGCAAATGTGGTAGCCGATGCCTTGAGCAGGAAGGATAGAGAACCCATTCGAGTAAAATCTATGAATATAATGATTCATAATAACATTACTACTCAAATAAAGGAGGCGCAACAAGGAGTTTTAAAAGAGGGAAATTTAAAGGATGAAATACCCAAAGGATCGGAGAAGCATCTTAATATTCGGGAAGACGGAACCCGGTATAGGGCTGAAAGGATTTGGGTACCAAAATTTGGAGATATGAGAGAAATGGTACTTAGAGAAGCTCATAAAACCAGGTACTCAATACATCCTGGAACGGGGAAGATGTACAAGGATCTCAAGAAATATTTTTGGTGGCCGGGTATGAAAGCCGATGTTGCTAAATACGTAGGAGAATGTTTGACGTGTTCTAAGGTCAAAGCTGAGCATCAGAAACCATCAGGTCTACTTCAACAACCCGAAATCCCGGAATGGAAATGGGAAAACATTACCATGGATTTCATCACTAAATTGCCAAGGACTGCAAGTGGTTTTGATACTATTTGGGTAATAGTTGATCGTCTCACCAAATCAGCACACTTCCTACCAATAAGAGAAGATGACAAGATGGAGAAGTTAGCACGACTGTATTTGAAGGAAGTCGTCTCCAGACATGGAATACCAATCTCTATTATCTCTGATAGGGATGGCAGATTTATTTCAAGATTCTGGCAGACATTACAGCAAGCATTAGGAACTCGTCTAGACATGAGTACTGCCTATCATCCACAAACTGATGGGCAGAGCGAAAGGACGATACAAACGCTTTAAGACATGCTACGAGCATGTGTTATTGATTTCGGAAACAGTTGGGATCGACATCTACCGTTAGCAGAATTTTCCTACAACAACAGCTACCATTCAAGCATTGAGATGGCGCCGTTTGAAGCACTTTATGGTAGAAAGTGCAGGTCTCCGATTTGTTGGAGTGAGGTGGGGGATAGACAGATTACGGGTCCGGAGATTATACAAGAAACTACCGAGAAGATCATCCAAATTCAACAACGGTTGAAAACCGCCCAAAGTCGACAAAAGAGCTACGCTGACATTAAAAGAAAAGATATAGAATTTAAAATTGGAGAGATGGTCATGCTTAAAGTTTCACCTTGGAAAGGCGTTGTTCGATTTGGTAAACGAGGGAAATTAAATCCAAGGTATATTGGACCATTCAAGATTATTGATCGTGTCGGACCAGTAGCTTACCGACTTGAGTTACCTCAACAACTCGCGGCTGTACATAACACTTTCCACGTCTCGAATTTGAAGAAATGTTTTGCTAAAGAAGATCTCACTATTCCGTTAGATGAAATCCAAATCAACGAAAAACTCCAATTCATCGAAGAACCCGTCGAAATAATGGATCGTGAGGTTAAAAGACTTAAGCAAAACAAGATACCAATTGTTAAGGTTCGATGGAATGCTCGTAGAGGACCCGAGTTCACCTGGGAGCGTGAAGATCAGATGAAGAAGAAATACCCGCATCTATTTCCAGAAGATTCGTCAACACCTTCAACAGCTTAAAATTTCGGGACGAAATTTATTTAACGGGTAGGTACTGTAGTGACCCGAACTTTTCCATGTTTATATATATTAATTGAGATTGATGTTTACATGATTAAATGTTTCCAACATGTTAAGCAATCAAACTTGTTAAGACTTGATTAATTGAAATAGGTTTCATATAGACAATTGACCACCCAAGTTGACCGGTGATTCACGAACGTTAAAACTTGTAAAAAAACTATATGATGACATATATATGGTTATATATATAGTTAACATGATATTATGATAAGTAAACATATCATTAATTATATTAACAATGAACTACATATGTAAAAACAAGACTACTAACTTAATGATTTTGAAACGAGACATATATGTAACGTTTATCGTTGTAACGACATTTAATGTATATATATCATATTAAGAGATATTCGTACATCATAATATCATGATAATATAATAATTTAAAATCTCTTTTGTTATTATAAACATTGGGTTAACAACATTTAACAAGATCGTTAACCTAAAGGTTTCAAAACAACACTTACATGTAACGACTAACGATGACTTAACGACTCAGTTAAAATGTATATACATGTAGTGTTTTAATATGTATTTATACACTTTTGAAAGACTTCAATACACTTATCAAAATACTTCTACTTAACAAAAATGCTTACAATTACATTCTCGTTCAGTTTCATCAACAATTCTACTCGTATGCACCCGTATTCGTACTCGTACAATACACAGCTTTTAGATGTATGTACTATTGGTATATACACTTCAATGATCAGCTCTTAGCAGCCCATGTGAGTCACCTAACACATGTGGGAACCATAATTTGGCAACTAGCATGAAATATCTCATAAGATTACAAAAATATGAGTAATCATTCATGACTTATTTACATGAAAACAAAATTACATATCCTTTATATCTAATCCATACACCAACGACCAAAAACACCTACAAACACTTTCATTCTTCAATTTTCTTCATCTAATTGAACTCTCTCAAGTTCTATCTTCAAGTTCTAAGTGTTCTTCATAAATTCCAAAAGTTCTAGTTTCATAAAATCAAGAATACTTTCAAGTTTGCTAGCTCACTTCCAATCTTGTAAGGTGATCATCCAACCTCAAGAAATCTTTGTTTCTTACAGTAGGTTATCATTCTAATACAAGGTAATAATCATATTCAAACTTTGGTTCAATTTCTATAACTATAACAATCTTATTTCAAGTGATGATCTTACTTGAACTTGTTTTCGTGTCATGATTTTGCTTCAAGAACTTTGAGCCATCCAAGGATCCATTGAAGCTAGATCCATTTTTCTCTTTTCCAATAGGTTCATCCAAGGAACTTAAGGTAGTAATGATGTTCATAACATCATTCGATTCATACATATAAAGCTATCTTATTCGAAGGTTTAAACTTGTAATCACTAGAACATAGTTTAGTTAATTCTAAACTTGTTCGCAAACAAAAGTTAATCCTTCTAACTTGACTTTTAAAATCAACTAAACACATGTTCTATATCTATATGATATGCTAACTTAATGATTTAAAACCTGGAAACACGAAAAACACCGTAAAACCGGATTTACGCCGTCGTAGTAACACCGCGGGCTGTTTTGGGTTAGTTAATTAAAAACTATGATAAACTTTGATTTAAAAGTTTTTATTCTGAGAAAATGATTTTTATTATGAACATGAAACTATATCCAAAAATTATGGTTAAACTCAAAGTGGAAGTATGTTTTCTAAAATGGTCATCTAGACGTCGTTCTTTCGACTGAAATGACTACCTTTACAAAAACGACTTGTAACTTATTTTTCCGACTAGAAACCTATACTTTTTTTGTTTAGATTCATAAAATAGAGTTCAATATGAAACCATAGCAATTTGATTCACTCAAAACGGATTTAAAATGAAGAAGTTATGGGTAAAACAAGATTGGATAATTTTTCTCATTTTAGCTACGTGAAAATTGGTAACAAATCTATTCCAACCATAACTTAATCAACTTGTATTATATATTATGTAATCTTGAGATACCATAGACACGTATATAATGTTTCGACCTATCATGTCGACACATCTATATATATTTCGGAACAACCATAGACACTTTATATGTGAATGTTGGAGTTAGCTATACAGGGTTGAGGTTGATTCCAAAATATATATAGTTTGAGTTGTGATCAATACTGAGATACGTATACACTGGGTCGTGGATTGATTCAAGATAATATTTATCGATTTATTTCTGTACATCTAACTGTGGACAACTAGTTGTAGGTTACTAACGAGGACAGCTGACTTAATAAACTTAAAACATCAAAATATATTAAAAGTGTTGTAAATATATTTTGAACATACTTTGATATATATGTATATATTGTTATAGGTTCGTGAATCAACCAGTGGCCAAGTCTTACTTCCCGACGAAGTAAAAATCTGTGAAAGTGAGTTATAGTCCCACTTTTAAAATCTAATATTTTTGGGATGAGAATACATGCAGGTTTTATAAATGATTTACAAAATAGACACAAGTACGTGAAACTACATTCTATGGTTGAATTATCGAAATCGAATATGCCCCTTTTTATTAAGTCTGGTAATCTAAGAATTAGGGAACAGACACCCTAATTGACGCGAATCCTAAAGATAGATCTATTGGGCCTAACAAACCCCATCCAAAGTACCGGATGCTTTAGTACTTCGAAATTTATATCATATCCGAAGGGTGTCCCGGAATGATGGGGATATTCTTATATATGCATCTTGTTATTGTCGGTTACCAGGTGTTCACCATATGAATGATTTTTATCTCTATGTATGGGATGTGTATTGAAATATGAAATCTTGTGGTCTATTGTTACGATTTGATATATATAGGTTAAACCTATAACTCACCAACATTTTTGTTGACGTTTTAAGCATGTTTATTCTCAGGTGATTATTAAGAGCTTCCGCTGTCGCATACTTAAATAAGGACAAGATTTGGAGTCCATGCTTGTATGATATTGTGTAAAAACTGCATTCAAGAAACTTATTTTGTTGTAACATATTTGTATTGTAAACCATTATGTAATGGTCGTGTGTAAACAGGATATTTTAGATTATCATTATTTGATAATCTACGTAAAGCTTTTTAAACCTTTATTGATGAAATAAAGGTTATGGTTTGTTTAAAAATGAATGCAGTCTTTGAAAAACGTCTCATATAGAGGTCAAAACCTCGCAACGAAATCAATTAATATGGAACGTTTTTAATCAATAAGAACGGGACATTTCAACGTGTACCTTTTACAAAAATTAGACTTACTCAACAATAAATTACCTTTATAAAAATATAACTTATAAAATTGACCGTTGTGGTCATTTACTTCTATAAATCAGTGACTCGTTGTTTATCAAAATGTATTATTTTAAATCAGGACGTTTTATGACTCGTACCTTTATCAAAATATAGACTTAAATTAATTAAAAACTAATCCACTCAGAGTGTAACTTAATCCTTTGAGTGTTTTGGTCATTTACTTTTATAATTCATACCCTCGTTAGTTATCGAGGTATATTTAATAACATTAACTTAAACCAAAACGTCTTTTGACTAAATTAAAATATATTTATAATATATAGGTTTGAAATACTTTAATAAAATATTTAGATTTTAATTATATTTCAAAGTATATTTGAAGATCGTTTATGATATTATATCCCATAACGTTTATACTTTAAAAAATATAATTTCCTTATGCGTCAACGTTTAGTTTGTTTTCCTTAAACTTTCTAAATAATATAACTATATTCCCAAAGTTTCTCTTTCATTCTAAATAATAGGAAGGTTAACTAGTTAACGTTTATGTAGAAAGTCGAACAGAAAACTCCACTAACATTTGGCTTGTTCCCGTTAATTGACACCTTTGTCTTCTTTTATAACTCACTTTACCATTTTCCGAATACGGTTAATAATAAGGGTTACCTAATTCAAAGTGGACCTCATAACAGATACTCTTAATCATAATTCAATGTATCTGATAATTCAATCATTTGATATTATCTTTTAATCTCGTCGATAAACTTACATCGAACAAATATATTCATGTAAAGTATTATCTATTCAATACCTTGATAGTATTTCCAGGTTCATAAAATAGATCTCATAGCTTATAATCATATCCACTAATCCGTTCGATGTTTTATATAATATATCTCAATTTAATAATCACACATATGTATATGTATATATAATTGTTCGTGAATCGCTAGGCATGGTCAAAGGGTAATTGATTATATGAATATAGTTTTCAAAACTTTCGAGACTCAACATTACATATTTTTGCTCATCGTGTCGGGAACATATAAAGATTAAAGTTTAAATTTGATCGGAAATTTCCGGGTCATCACATACCAAACATAGGTACCAAACAATAATTCTCCACAAGAGAACCCGACACACACCTCCCTTAACCGGAGGATTTCACCTTGCTCGCCAAACACGTCCATTATCTCTCAACGAGATTTACCACGTTACCACCTCGGTGATGATTCAAATCCAAACCATAAGTACAATTTATCCGAAATTGTACTTTACCACAAATCGACCCAACCAGGTCTCGACAACATTTTCCGGATCTACCAATAGCATCATCCGAAATCTCACACTAAAACTTCCTCGTGCGGGAGTGTAACTCCCCCACTTAGAACCACGTTCCATATCCACAACTCGTACAACCGCACAATGCTACCACAGGTAGACTTTACCAACAATTGGGCTCACACGACCCATTATCACATCTTGCTCCAACCTTGAGCACACGAAGGATTTTAACCAACCCTTAAACACTTTGTACGAAAAGTGTACCGCAACACAATCGGAGTCGAACACCACGCTAGTAGGTATAAAAGAGGCACCTAATGTCGCGTCATAAAGACTCCATTACCAACACACATCGAGATTTAAAGCACTCGATCTCAAGGGTTCCAACCAACCGACGAACCTCATGATTCGTCACTTCAACATCAAAGCGAACACGCGCTTAACAACCAAACACCAAAACCATTTCCGTGGCTTGGTAGAAACGTTTCCCAAATACTAAGGAATGCTTGGTTGCACCAAGTCTTACGCCCTTCGCCCGTCAATCAATCATCAACATAGGGTACTTCCATTAGGAACGTCACCCATAGCATAACATGCACAACAAAGGCACGCAACTCAAACTCAAACGGCATTTAATAAATAATCAAAAGACATATTTATCAAAATTAAACGTACCTTAACGTCTCATGGCCGCACCCATCCCCGCTAACTTGGGACATTCCGACTTACGATGTCCTTCTTTTTGGCAATTGAAGCACACCATACCATCAACCTTTGGTACCGAACATTCCCACGACTTGTGACCCCTCACACCACAATTGTAACATCTAGCCGCACTAGAATCCGACATACCCGCTCGCGTACCACCCGTGCTCACACTCGGACCCTTAGCCCTCTTACTCGGAGCACCATAAGAAACGACCCTTCGCTCACTTGAAGGTTCACCCTTTTTCGATCGTGAATACGACTCGAAACCTCTAGCCAAGTCGAATAATTCCGAAAACGATTTCGCTTGACCCCGGCTAATTTTACTTTTCAAGTCATCATTCAAGGTCCGATAGAAATCTCCCATCAACAAACGATCATTCCCCAAATACTCCGGACAAAAACGAGCCTTCGCCATAAAGGTCGTCTTGAGAGTACTCAAATCCATAGATCCTTGTCGCAAATTTCGCAACTCATTACGCAATTCCCACAAATCGGCCGAAGTCCGGAACTCCTCGAAGAATTCCTCCTTAAAGTCGTCCCACGATAAAGCCATAAACGTCTCGCCACCGACAAGATCAATCTTACCATCCAACCAGTCCCTTGCCCTTCCCCGCAACAAACTCGTAGCGAGTCTCGTCTTTCTCTCGGGAGGGCAATCAATAGTACGGAAACACCCTTCGACGTCCGAAATCCAAGTTGTGCTTACCAAAGGATCCAGCTTTCCGTCATACATCGGGGGTTTAGTCCTCATGAAGCTCTTAAGATAACGCTCCATTTCACCACTACTTTGAAGTTCGGAATACCTCCTTTCCATTCTTTCTTCTAACGCACCCATTTGCTCCGCAACGGCGGCCGCAACCCTAGCGTTAAACTCCACGTCATTCGCCTCGGTCTCGTTTCGCTTCGTCATTCTAAAGAATGCAAAACGATTAGTCCACGAACCTGTAAAACCGTACGCACGACACAGTCCCATCTTGCTAAACACTCATCGTACATCACTTGTTAGACATGATTTGCACCCGTAATAAGGTTTGCAAGTTCTTATTACGCACACATGCCGCATCGACTCGTTAGTACAACGACCGTCTCGCTCGATGATATACACAAACACAACCAAAATTCTACGCGGTACAAACACACGCGAGAATTATTATCACAACACAACAACATATTAATAATATCCGCATTACTAATATAAACGTTAGTCAACCTATAGCCAAGGCACTAACCAAACCCATTCCGACCCGTAATCCTACAAGTCCCGCAACAATTTAAGCACACACAAGTCTAAGTCTAGGCACCTATCTCAAGTCACCTAAATCCCTTAGACCATGCTCTGATACCACTTGTAACACCCCAAACCATCCAACGACAAAACCACGTGAAAACAGCAAAATAAAAAAAAAAATTCCTGAACAGCATGTTGCGCGGCGCGCCATATAGGCTGCGAGGCGCGCCAAAGTGGACTGTCCAAAAAGTTCTTAAATGCGAAAATGTTTGACTAGTTCCTGACGTATTTAGACAAAACGCTTTTAACCTCATGTTCAATATATGAAAACTAGCGCGTTCCATTAATAAAATTTAGTTTACGAAGCGGGGCCCACATTGACCCAAATTACCCCTTAAGTACCAAAATACAATTTTCGACCATACGACTTTTAATACAAAACAAAGCCGAGCATGGCGATTGGGGATACGCTACCCAATCCTAATAAATCTAAAAGCAAGTCTCTAAAGCAACTATGCAAGTCTTCTAGTCCCCGCGCTTACCCGAGCCACCGTCCGCATGCAATCTATAAAAAGGAGTAAACAACGAGAGGGTAAGCTAACGCTTAGTGAATGATAATATACTACATACATATATATGTATAAAATGAATACACCACACAAATATCAAATACCGCATACCGAACAACCAAGCATAAATGCAAGCTAGTCTAGGCGTACCGTACAAACACTAAGCACGAGCTAAGATACAACAACAAAATATAAGTTCACCAACGACGATGTGAACCACGCCAAATAGCTACACCCGGAGGGTTAGCTACAACACAACAATACATTAATATATAACAATATAAACGAACAAGGTTAACACCTTAACCCAATACCGGGAACCAAATACCACAATGAAGATTGGCCGAACTACACGAGCCTTAGTAATCCAAAACCACACGAGATTACTATCTTCACAACATCGAGGTTGGCCGAACTACACGAGCCTTAGTAATCCGAAACCACACGAGATTACTACCTCAATAAGATGACCGAACTACACGAGTCATCGTGAATCCGAATACACACGCGATTCACTTCTCAACATTAAACCCTTCGCCATTGGGGTTATATCAACCACATCACAACCACGTGTGATAATGTACACGCGAACGTGTACTTCGCCAAAGATGGTCAACCAAAATGCACAATAGTGCCAATTGGACTCATGCAAAAGTCCATCAAGTCCACCTACATGTGAAGTGAGCTCTATAGCCGAGAATCACTTCACCCGACCCACACCCATCCTACACATACATATGCACATAGGATATTATCACTCACCTTGAAGTCTTGAAGAAAGCTTCCAAGTAAACCGCAACTTGCCAATGGAAAATACCTATTCCATTATCACAATTACAACAATACACTTAGAGTGGATTTACAAATCAACCCAATTCGTCGCTTAGTGCAATTTCGACCCAAATGCACTTCCAAGCACAAACCGTGCCCAAAACTAACCAATAATCACTAACACAAATGAGAATGGTCCTAATATGCCAATTAAACCCGAACTCAAGTGTTAAACACGTGTCATACCCATTTTGACACTTAAACCCTAATTTTGACTCATAAGGTCAAAATCTCACCATTTACAAGTTTTGACACCAAAACACATTTAACTTGGTTTTATACTTCAACTTAATCTATTTCAAGTTTATAAACCTCGTTAAATCGCCAAATGGGTCATAATCACCACCAAACTCTAATTTGACCCAAAGTCACAATTAGTCAACCAAATAACCTTAAATGGGTTTCAATACTTCCATAATCACTAACTTAAGTGATTAAACTCAATTTCAAGTCCTAAACATGGCCAATTAGTTCACCAACCCAAAATCCACCAACAATTAACAATAAACCCAATTACTAGCATCACTAAACCCATTTCATCATCTAAAAGGGTTTTTCATCAAACTAACTCAAACCCTAACTTGAATATCAAATCAAATAGATGAAATTTGGAGTTTGAGCTTACCAATACCACCACAACGTAGCTAGGAGCGAAAGGAACAACTTTAGAACTCGAGCTTTTGATCAATTCGGCCTCCTTCGTCACCAAAACCCTAAATCTCTCTCTAGAATCTCTCTCTCTCTCTCTAAAATAGTTTGAGAGTGATGAATGGATGTGAAAATGATCCAAAACTGATCCAAACCAGCTAATATGGCTCACAAATCCGGCCCCAAGTGAAATTACCCAATTGCCCTTCATTTAAAACAATTAAAAGAAGAAGAGAGCTATCTGCATGATTTGGCACGGCGCGCCCCTGACCCGCGCGGCGCGCAAGTAGCCAGTTTCAGATTCTTTTACCTTTTTAATTACATAACAATATTCAACGAAGCCTGTTCTCGAATGTCATAAGTACACAAGTATACAAGATAAATATTCGGGTCTTACAGATGGCTTGGAAGTTCTTGAAGCAGAATCATGACACAAAAACAGTTCAAGTAAGATTTTCACTCAAAATAAGATTGTTATAGTTATAGAAATTGAATCAAAGTTTGAATATGAGTATTATCTTGTATTAGAAAGATATCTTACTGTAAATAAGAAAAATTTCTTGAGGTTGGATGATCACTCTACAAGATTGGAAGTAAGCTAGCAAACTTGGAAGTATTCTTGATTTTATGAAACTAGAACTTGTAGAATTTATGAAGAACACTTAGAACTTGAAGATAGAACTTGAGAGAGATCAATTAGATGAAGAAAATGGAAGAATGAAAGTGTCTGTAAGTGATTTTGATCGTTGGTGTATGGATTAGATATAAAGGATATGTAATTTTGTTTTCATGTAAATAAGTCATGAATGATTACTCATATTTTTGTAATTTTATGAGATATTTCATGTAATGATAGTTCCCACATGTGTTAGGTGACTCACATGGGCTGCTAAGAGCTGATCATTGGAGTGTATATACCAATAGTACATACATCTAAAAGCTGTGTATTGTACGAGTACGAATACGGGTGCATACGAGTAGAATTGTTGATGAAACTGAACGAGGATGTAATTGTAAGCATTTTTGTTAAGTAGAAGTATTTTGATAGGTGTATTGAAGTCTTTCAAAAGTGTATGAATACATATTTAAACACTACATGTATATACATTTTAACTGAGTCGTTAAGTCATCGTTAGTCGTTACATGTAAGTGTTGTTTTGAAACCTTTAGGTTAACGATCTTGTTAAATGTTGTTAACCCAATGTTTATAATATCAAATGAGATTTTAAATTATTATATTATCATGATATTATGATGTACAAATATCTCTTAATATGATATATATACATTAAATGTCGTTACAACGATAATCGTTACATATATGTCTCGTTTCAAAATCATTAAGTTAGTAGTCTTGTTTTTACATATGTAGTTCATTATTAATATACTTAATGATATGTTTACTTATCATAATATCATGTTAACTATATATATAACCATATATATGTCATCATATAGTTTTTACAAGTTTTAACGTTTGTGAATCACCGGTCAACTTGGGTGGTCAATTGTCTATATGAAACCTATTTCAATTAATCAAGTCTTAACAAGTTTGATTGCTTAACATGTTGGAAACACTTAATCATGTAAATAACAATTTCATTTAATATATATATAAACATGGAAAAGTTCGGGTCACTACAGTACCTACCCGTTAAATAAATTTCGTCCTGAAATCTTAAGCAGTTGGAGGTGTTGACGTATCTTCTGGAAATAAATGCGGGTATTTCTTCTTCATCTGATCTTCTTGTTCCCAGGTGAACTCGGGTCCTCTATGAGCATTCCATCGAACCTTAACAATTGGTATCTTGTTTTGTTTGAGCCTCTTAACCTCACGATCCATTATTTCAACGGGTTCTTCGATGAATTGAAGTTTTTCGTTGATTTGGATTTCATCTAACGGAATAGTGAGATCTTCTTTAGCAAAATATTTCTTCAAATTCGAGACGTGGAAAGTGTTATGTACAGCCGCAAGTTGTTGAGGTAACTCAAGTCGATAAGCTACTGGTCCGACACGATCAATAATCTTGAATGGTCCGATATACCTTGGATTTAATTTCCCTAGTTTACCAAATCGAACAACGCCTTTCCAAGGTGCAACTTTAAGCATGACCATCTCTCCAATTTCAAACTCTATATCTTTTCTTTTAATGTCAGCGTAGCTCTTTTGTCGACTTTGGGCGGTTTTCAACCGTTGTTGAATTTGGATTATCTTCTCGGTAGTTTCTTGTATTATATCCGAACCCGTAATCTGTCTACCCCCCACTTCACTCCAACAAATCGGAGACCTGCACTTTCTACCATAAAGTGCTTCAAACAGCGCCATCTCAATGCTTGAATGGTAGCTGTTGTTGTAGGAAAATTCTGCTAACGGTAGATGTCGATCCCAACTGTTTTCGAAATCAATAACACATGCTCGTAGCATGTTTTCAAGCATTTGTATCGTCCTTTCACTCTGCCCATCATTTTGTGGATGATAGGCAGTACTCATGTCTAGACGAGTTCCTAATGCTTGCTGTAATGTCTGCCAGAATCTTGAAATAAATCTGCCATCCCTATCAGAGATAATAGAGATTGGTATTCCATGTCTGGAGATGATTTTCTTCAAATACAGTCGTGCTAACTTCTCCATCTTGTCATCTTCTCTTATTGGCAGGAAGTGTGCTGATTTGGTGAGACGATCAACTATTACCCAAATAGTATCAAAACCACTTGCAGTCCTTGGCAATTTAGTGATGAAATCCATGGTAATGTTTTCCCATTTCCATTCTGGGATTTCAGGTTGTTGAAGTAGACCTGATGGTTTCTGATGCTCAGCTTTGACCTTAGAACACGTCAAACATTCTCCTACGTATTTAGCAACATCGGCTTTCATACCCGGCCACCAAAAATGTTTCTTGAGATCCTTGTACATATTTCCCGTTCCGGGATGTATTGAGTATATGGTTTTATGAGCTTCTCTAAGTACCATTTCTCTCATATCTCCAAATTTTGGTACCCAAATCCTTTCAGCCCTATACCGGGTTCCATCTTCCTGAATATTAAGATGCTTCTCCGATCCTTTGGGTATTTCATCCTTTAAATTTCCCTCTTTTAAAACTCCTTGTTGCGCCTCCTTTATTTGAGTAGTAAGGTTATTGTGAATCATTATATTCATAGATTTTACTCGAATGGGTTCTCTGTCCTTCCTGCTCAAGGCGTCGGCTACCACATTTGCCTTCCCCGGGTGGTAACGAATCTCAAAGTCGTAATCATTCAACAATTCAATCCACCTACGCTGTCTCATCTTCAGTTGTTTCTGATTAAATATGTGTTGAAGACTTTTGTGGTCGGTATATATAATACTTTTGACCCCATATAAGTAGTGCCTCCAAGTCTTTAATGCAAAAACAACCGCGCCTAATTCCAAATCATGCGTCGTATAATTTTGTTCGTGAATCTTCAATTGTCTAGACGCATAAGCAATCACCTTCGTTCGTTGCATTAATACACAACCGAGACCTTGCTTTGATGCATCACAATAAATCATAAAATCATCATTCCCTTTAGGCAATGACAATATAGGTACCGTAGTTAGCTTTTTCTTCAATAACTGAAATGCTTTCCCTTGTTCATCCTTCCATTCAAATTTCTTCCCTTTATGCGTTAATGCAGTCAAGGGTTTTGCTATTCTGGAAAAGTCTTGGATGAACCTTCTGTAGTAACCAGCTAGTCCTAAAAACTGGCGTATGTGTTTCGGAGTTTTCGGGGTTTCCCACTTTTCAACAGTTTCTATCTTTGCCGGATCCACCTTAATACCTTATTTGTTCACTATGTGACCGAGGAATTGAACTTCTTCCAACCAAAATGCACACTTTGAAAACTTAGCGTACAATTCTTCCTTCCTCGATACTTCTAACACCTTTCTCAAATGTTCACCGTGTCCTTGGTCATTCTTTGAGTAAATAAGTATGTCATCAATGAAAACAATGACAAACTTGTCAAGGTATGGTCCACACACTCGGTTCATAAGGTCCATGAACACAGCTGGTGCATTAGTTAAACCAAACGGCATGACCATAAACTCGTAATGACCGTAACATGTTCTGAAAGCAGTCTTTGGAATATCATCTTCTTTCACCCGCATTTGATGATACCCGGAACGTAAGTCAATATATGAATAAACAGACGAGCCTTGTAGTAGATCAAATAAGTCGTCGATTCTCGGTAGTGGGTAGCGGTTCTTGATGGTAAGTTTGTTCAACTCTCGGTAGTCGATACACAACCTGAATGTACCATCTTTCTTCTTGACAAACAAAACAGGAGCTCCCCACGGTGATGTGCTTGGTCGAATGAAACCACACTCTAAAAGTTCTTGTAATTGGCTTTGTAGTTCTTTCATCTCGCTGGGTGCGAGTCTGTAAGGAGCACGAGCTATTGGTGCAGCTCCTGGTACAAGATCTATTTGAAATTCAACGGATCGATGTGGGGGTAATCCCGGTAATTCTTTCGGAAATACATCGAGAAATTCTTTTGCGACGGGAACATCATTGATGCTCTTTTCTTCAGTTTGTACTTTCTCGACGTGTGCTAGAACAGCATAGCAACCTTTTCTTATTAGTTTTTGTGCCTTCAAATTACTAATAAGATGTAGCTTCGTGTTGCCCTTTTCTCCGTACACCATTAAGGGTTTTCCTTTTTCTCGTATAATGCGAATTGCATTTTTGTAACAAACGATCTCTGCTTTCACTTCTTTCAACTAGTCCATACCGATTATCACATCAAAACTCCCTAACTCTACTGGTATCAAGTCAATCTTAAATGTTTTGCTAACCAGTTTAATTTCTCGATTCCGACATATATTATCTGCTGAAATTAATTTACCATTTGCTAATTCGAGTAAAAATTTACTATCCAAAGGCGTCAATGGACAACTTAATTTAGCACAAAAATCTCTACTCATATAGCTTCTATCTGCACCCGAATCAAATAAAACGTAAGCAGATTTATTGTCAATAAGAAACGTACCCGTAACAAGCTCCGGGTCTTCCTGTGCCTCTACCGCATTAATATTGAAAACTCTTCCGCGGCCTTGTCCATTCGTGTTCTCCTGGTTCGGGCAATTTCTAATAATGTGGCCCAGTTTTCCATATTTATAACAAACTACATTGGCATAACTTGCTCCGACACTACTTGCTCCGCCATTACTCGTTTCGACACCATTTGTTACTTTCGTTCTGTTAACCCCTGGTCCGTAGACCTCACACTTCGCCGCGCTATGACCATTTCTTTTACACTTGTTGCAAAATTTGGTGCAGAACCCCGAGTGATACTTTTCACACCTTTGGCATAGCTGCTTCTGATTGTTGTTGTTGTTGCGGTTATTATTGTTGTTGGGATGATTGTTGTAGTAGTAGTAGTTGTTGTTGTTGTTGTTGTTGTTGTTGGGCCATTTGTTGTAGTTGCGATTGATGTTGCGATTGTTGGGTTAGTTGTTACGATTATTGTTGTAATTGCTGTTGTTGTTGTATTGGTGATTCTTATCACCGTTTTCCTCCCACTTTCTTTTGACTTGCTTCACATTGGCCTCTTCAGCAGTCTGTTCTTTAATTCTTTCTTCAATCTGGTTCACTAGTTTGTGAGCCATTATACATGCCTATTGTATGGAGGCGGGCTAGTGTGAACTTATATCTTCTTGGATTCTTTCCGGTAACCTGGTTCACGCGTCGATCTTCTCTTCCTCATCTTCGAACGCTCCCGGACACAATAGGCATAATTATGTGAATCGTCTTTCGTACGTGGTAATATCAAATCCTTGGGTTTGTAACCCTCTAAGTTCTGTCTTGAGCTTATTGACCTCGGTTCTGGGACGGTACTTCTCGTTCATCAAGTGCTTGAATGCTGACCACGGTAGTGCGTAAGCATCATCTTGTCCCACTTGCTCTAGATAGGTATTCCACCATGTTAACACAGAACCTGTGAAGGTATGCGTAACGTACTTCACTTTGTCCTCTTCAGTACACTTACTTATGGCAAACACCGATTCTACCTTCTCGGTCCACCGTTTCAATCCTATCAGTCCTTCGGTTCCATCAAATTCTAAAGGTTTGCAGGCAATGAATTCTTTGTAGGTGCATCCTACACAATTTCCTGTACTGCTAGATCCAAGGTTATTGTTGGTATGTAGCGCAGCTTGTACTGCGGCTATGTTTGAAGCAAGAAAGGTACGAAATTCCTCTTTACTCATATTCAAGGTGTGTCGAGTAGTCGGTGCCATTTCCTTCAAAATAGTCAAATGAAACGAGTTAATCATATAGAATATCAAGAGTAGTCAATAGTATTTCGTAGCGTAATATGAACTTATTTATAAAAGCTCTTTCTTCATATTAGCATTTTATACTCTTTAATTCGGGTAGTACCTACCCGTTAAGTTCATACTTAGTAGCTAACATACCATTTCAACTACTACAATTCTATATGAAAAACTAATCACAAAAACAAAACAAAAAAAAATATCATATTCAAGCCTTTATACAATAACTTGCAAACTTACAATACCGCTATTTTACATATAGCATGAAATATAGCACATAAAACTTTGATACAAATTAGTTGCGAAGATAATTCTAGTTAATAAATAAGGCGTTCAGCAAAGGCAATAAAGACACATAATTCATACGTCCAGAAACAAGTCATGCATTCTGGTTTTACTAATACCACTTCGCATCCTTGGTTTTGTGGAACATAACCGTTGTGACCGATAGTAAGACAATGTGTTGTAACGTCGTCAAAAGGATGAAGGTTACGTAATGACCAACAGTCTCGTAATAACCTAAAAACCTCATTTCTTACCCCAATTACCGACTCCGTCACTTGTGGGAACGTTTTGTTTAATAGTTGTAGCCCGATGTTCTTGTTCTCACTTTGGTGAGAAGTGAACATTACTAACCCGTAAGCATAACATGCTTCTTTATGTTGCATGTTAGCCGCTTTTTCTAAATCACGAAGTCCTATATTCGGATATATTGAGTTAAAATAATTTCTTAACCCGTTGCGTAAAATAGCATTTGGGTTCCCCGAAATATATGCGTCAAAGTAAACACGTCGTAACTTATGGATTTCCCAATGTGATTGTAACAACCCGTCCTTATCCTCCTGGACAAAGTCATCAACATCTGGTCCCATTGCGATGATCGACTCCAAGTACTGTCCTTAAAATGAGCAAATGCACAGCGGAAGACTACCTGAGAATAACATGCTTTAAAAAGTCAACATAAAGTTGGTGAGATATATAGGTTTGATGCTAGCAGCGTTATAACTATGGACCACAAGATTTCATGTTTATACATAATACACTCCTCGTGTATGAAAAGTCGTTGAGCACTTGGTAACCATACTTAACATTTAAATCACAGCAGCATATTCTTAAATAAACCCTACACCGTACCAAGTGTAGTAACGAAACGAAGTACTGTGCAACCGTTTAAAACTGGTCGTCCAGCCTGGTTGGGGTTGTCAGGCCCGATAGATCTATCAACAGGATTCGCGTTTACGCTCCTCACGTAAATATTAGCTACCAAGTATAAAGAATATGCAATGGTACAACTCAACGTAGATTTTTGATCTCTTGTGTCCATAACGTAAATCATTTATAAAAGTAGCGCATGTATTCTCAGCCCAAAAATATTTAGAGTTTAAAAGGGACTATATACTCACCTAATGTATTTTGTAGTAAAAATACATATAACATCATTGAATACGTATAAGGTTGGCCTTCGATTCACGAACCTATATCAGGTTTTATATATATTAAAATCACGTAATAACAATTAACAAGTTTGTATATTAATATTACTATACTTAATGATTTGCACAATGTATTAATACATAGTTTAATTATAACTATTTCTATATAATTTTAGATAATTAATTAATATTTATATATATATGATTATGTTAAAAATATGTTTATTTATTATATATAACTTAATTAATATTCTATAATAATAACCTTTTATTTAAATCCATATGTGATGTTAGTATAATTAGGATATATATGTAAAAATATATTTTTATATAAATATTATTTGTTTAAAATAATAATTTTTAAAATAAGATTAGTAATGATAAAATAATAATAATAATGATTATATTTAATAATGATGATAATAATAATAATAATAATAATAATAATAATAATACTATATCTAATAATAATAATAATAACAATAATATATTTATTAATAATAATAATAATAATAGTAATAATAATAATGAAAGTGATAATAATAATAATAAAACTTAAATGGGAATGAACTACCTTAGAAAAATCGGCTTAAAAAAATTACTGTCACTCCTGGGACTCGAACCCAGGACCTCACGTTCAGCCTAACACATACCCACACCAGCTGAGCCAAACTCTTTTTCTGTTTTTATCTACGGCCTAAACTATATATCCTGTATCAACTCAGTTCCATTATCTTCTTCAAATTTACAATCAATCTCTTATCCCAATCATATCAGTTAGCTTGTGAACCAAATTTTTATATTATGAATTTTGAAACCGATCGGTATGTGTAGATGTTTGAACTGATTAAAACGAAAAAAAAAATAACTGTAAAATAAAAAAAAAACAGCCCGTTAGTACTCCTCATGAACTCAGATCACGATTTTTATTTCTATGATGTTTTAGACAAAGATTTGAACACAAAATATGTTTGAAACTACTCTTATAAACTTTACAAGTTATCAATTTAACTGAAAACAAAACAACGATTTCGAATTTGGTTGATGAACAACCCGTTTGTCTTTTGAAATCGAAAGTTTAACCTCCAAATTAGAGTTCGATACGCAAAATTGGCATTTGAAACTTCCCAGGAAGTTTGAGTGAAAGTTTTCTAGCATCTCTGCATTTATAGAATTCAAAATAGGATTCGTTTTTGAGGTTTTTGGAAATATATCAAGAAACAGAGGTATCGTGCAATTTGATACCTTTTTTTTTTAAATTTGTCTGTTAATTGTAATCGTAATTTATGTTGTGTGTGTGTGTGAATTGAGTCTGTTATGAATACAAAGAAATTACTGACTTTTATAGCCAATGAACTCGACAAATGATTTACATGGACGAATGGTAGAAAAAAAAAATTAAAAAAAAAAATAAACCTGTTGCTATCGTGCTTTATCAGATTCCTTATTAATTGTATTTGGACGTTAAACATATTGAGAACACAACAAAAACGCATAGTAACCTGATGGAACTGAAACAGATTTTAAGTTATACGTTTGATATTATATATCTATATTAAATATTAAATATAAATATTAATAATTATTAATTATAATTATATTAATAATAATAATTACATTTCTAATAATAAAAGTAATGATACTAATAAGTCACAAAATAATTTTAGTGAATTTGATAATAATAATACTATTAATGATAGCAACGATACTAATTATACTGTTATCCATGAAAGTAATGTTTATACACTATATATATTAGAATATACGGATTATAATAGTTATCTATAGAAGTCATATAAATTCAGTTTAAATACACTTAATTATTTTGTGTGTTAATTGAAAATTGTTGTTTTTGATTAGTTATAGTGTATTTTTATTTAAGTAAAAAAATGTCCATATACATTTATATTTTTATCTACATAATTAATTACACATAATTGTTCGTGAATCATCAGGCATGGTCAAAGGGTAACTGATTATCCAAAATATAGATTTCAAACTTTCTAGACTCAACATTAAAGATTTTGCTTATCGTGTCGGAAATATATAAAGATTAAGGTTTAAATTTGGTCAGAAATTTCCGGGTCGTTACAGTACCCACCCGTTAAAGAAATTTCGTCCCCGAAATTTGGTAGAGGTTGTCATAAATAACAATAGGAATGTTTTTATGACGAATATGAGCTAATAACGGAGTTTTATCATTATTGATGGATATAGATAAAACATTTCGATCATGTGAAGCGTACGAGTGAAGTTATCACAAAAGAGTGAAATGAGTAATATGGTATCGTTTTAACTGATGTCGTGGTTATGATTGATTTCCGAAATTCACGAGTTTTAAAGAAAATCTTTCGTAATAAGATTTGGTTCTTCGGCGATTTAGGAAACAGGATCTCCTTGGATTTAATGCGGCAAATCTGTTGTGATTTCTTTGTCGGATATTTCACTTATAAAACTACCCCCTTCGTTCCCTTATTTCCATATCTCACATCTTCTACTCTTTCTCCTTAATTCTTACTTAAAGATATTTGCCAAAATGCCCCATCCTATTCTAATCCTTGATATACTCTAAATTTTCACATCTGTCATTCTTCTTTTTCATCTGCTACCAGAAGAATCTATTTACTTCTACTATACTCTTATGTTGATAGTGTTTCTAGTTCTCCCGTGTCTCTATATCGCTATCGGCAACAATATACACGGTTTGTAATTTCAGGGTTGTTTTCGGCCTTTGTATTCTTCATTATTTTTCAGAGCCTCATACTTTCGTTTTCTTTTCCCAACTTCGAGTCAAGCGAGTAATGATACGAAATTGGTAGGTATGAAAATTGGAATAAACATAGCTAATGCTTTAAGAAAGAATTGGTAATGGCACGATTTTGATTTGTCAAATTACCAGAATATCCAGAAAGATAGAACTATCAAGATGATATGTTCTTGATATGTTTGGAGATTGAATAGAATGTAAGAGTCGTGTAACATGTCACATGACGATGGCACTGTGAATCATCACATTCCATTAGAAACTCAACATGACTTACTGTAATATAATGAAGTTGATCAAGTTTCATTATATTATACTAATTCATGCATCAGTTTCCAACACTACTTCAAAACATTCATATTTTAAACTCGAAGATTTCAGAATTTAGAAACTAACACCGTTTCTATTATGTTGTAATTCAGATTTTACGGAGTGATAAATGATTTCAGATGGGAATAATATCTCCAGAAATTTGAAGAATATATATAACGGAAGATATGATAATATCTTATAATCTCTAAGATAAAATGTTGATGAAGAATATCATCCGAAAAGGTTTAGAATAAGGAGTAGGGTTCTTACTAACGATTTCAGTAGGCACTGAATCATTTGAATCCTTTGAAGTCGAGTTTAGTTTTCATGATTTGTTCACGGTTTCCTTCATACTTTGCTCAATCCGTTTTCCAATTTCAACCCTTCTCTTTTTCTGAGCTTTTCTAACATACCTTACTTCATCGTAAACTTTTGACTGTTAAGGTCGTTTACGGTTTTTGCTGCTTTATCAGCATTTCAAGAACTGCTTCATAGTCCAGGTTGTTTTTCAGAAACTTCACATTCAAAATATGTAATTCTTAGGGATAAACGTTTTCAGTATAACTGGGAGAATTTCTACGAGATTTTCAAAATACTGATTGCGGATTTCGCCAAAGAGATAACGAGTTTCTGGTACATCTGCTGATGGTGTTTGTGAAATATAAAAGGTTCTCTGGTAACGACGGCGAAAAGACAAGGTATAAATATCGAGGTTATAGTAGGAGTAGTCTTACTGAGAAGTCGAAGTGGAGCTGTGACAAAATTGACTTCTTGAAAAGGAATTGTAGGGTTGTTTTTGCTAATATCTGACAAAGGATTCAACACGATATGTGTTAAACTATGAATTTGGTTTCGAGAGTTTTTCAGGTGCATAAATCTTTTCTTCCGTAGATGAAATGCGGTTGGTTCATCTTTCCGATCGAGATGTTTTCAAAAATCATGAAAAGTTGTGAATGCGAATTGTAATCACCAAGACACGAATGAGGTTTAAGATAGAATCAAGTGGCAAACTTGAAGAATTGTTTAGTTTCATATGTTATAATCAGCATTTTAACTTATTTTAATTGTCCAAAGTTAGCAGTCCAATAGTCCGATTGTCCAATGGTTCAATAAATTCATATATAAATTATATATATAATATTCAAATTACTTAATACGTATCGTGACCCGTGTACCGGTCTCGGTGTCGATCACAACTCAAAGTATATATATTTTGGAATCAACTCCGACCCTGTATAGCCACCTCCCACATTCACATATAAAGTGTCTACGGTTGTTCCGAAATACATATATAGATGGGTCAATATGATAAGTCGAAACCTTGTATACGTGTCCCGTTATTTAAAATGCGTAAAATAAATAAATATATATCATGACCCATTATACAACATGTTGTCTCAGAATTAATCCGACGTATTGTTGTACATGTGTCCCGACAGTATGTACAGTGCAGAAATTTAAATTGCGAGAATGTAAATTGCGATAAATTAAATGTTAATCAGTTAGCTGGGAACAGTTAGCCGGAACAGTTAGCGTGGATTCCTATCACAATTTCAATTAATTAATTCGTTTGTTTCTAACACTTTTTATTTTTGTCTAATGTTTTCTTCGTTATGCCACTTGTTGGATTCTGATAGGTAAAAATCCAAATATGAAATTTGAATAGAGATGGTTATTCTGTGGTGAACGGATACTGTAATGACCCTAAATTTATTTAACGGGTAGGTACATAAATTAAACCATACCAACATGATAAGCAATCTAAATTGTTGAGACCTGTGTTTTTGAAAAGAGTTTTACACAACGTTTGACCGTCCAATATGACCGATGATATCACGAACTATATAACATACGATAATTATATGTTTGTGTATATATATGTATTTATATATATTTAACCACTAACATCGGACTGCTAACTACGGACTAAGAAAATATTAAAAGTATTAAAAGTATATATATATGTAACGATTACTTAAAAAGAAAATATGTTGATATATTATATATATGGTTAGGTTCGTGATATCTATCGGAGACCAAGTCAAATTAAATACCTTCAAGGCAAAAGTGAGTTTCATTTGCTCCCTTTTTAATTGCTTTTGCAATATATATTTTTGGGCTGAGAATACATGCGATGCTTTTATACATGTTTACAAAATAGACACAAGTACTTAAAATATATTCTACGTTGAGTTGTACCACTAGCATATTTCCCTGTAGCTTGGTAACTACTATTTACATGGGTATAGTAAACGCGAATCCTGTTGATAGATCTATCGGGCCTGACAACCCCAACCGGACTGGACGACCAGTATTCAACGGTTGCACAGTACTTCGTTTTGGTGACTACACTTGGTAAGGTGTAGTGAGATTTCATAATAAAGGGAATATGCGACGTTGATTAAATGTTAAGTATGGTTACCAAGTGCTCAACCACTTAGAATGCTTTACATACACTTGCGAGTGTATTATGTTTATGATTAAGAAATCTTGTGGTCTATTAACATATTAAAATGATTGTTATGATAAACCTATGAACTCACCAACGTTTTGGTTGACACTTTAAAGCATGTTTATTCTCAGGTACGAATTAAGTCTTCCGCTGTGCATTTGCTCAATATAAGGACATTACTTGGAGCCGATCATCGCAATGGGACCAAATGTTGATGACTTCGTCCAGGTAGATTAGGACGGGTCCTTTCAGATACGTATATCGGTAGTCATAAGTAGGATAGTAAATGATCGTTGAATCAGATTCGAGGAATGTATAGTGTAACTTATTAATGTGAATTCTAAATATTCCTCGGGTACTACCCACCCGTTAAAATATTTTCATCATTAACAGTTTGTACGAAAGGAATTTTTAATTACAATCTTTATGAAAATATACTTGCATTTATATTTTCTTCAGATGTAATTATGGATTTAATGAGTCAATAAGATATTGAACACATTCAATTTATTGTTAATACTGGATTACATGATCTCTAAAACATTAGAGATTTCATAATCACCATGTCGAACGAAGATATATGAGGTAGAACGTTACGTAAAGTGAAGATAATCGATGTAAAACGATATGCAGAACGAGGATTATACTTGAAGTACAGATGATGATATTGAGGCGTGTGATGTTGATATCCGAGGTACAGATCGTGATGTTGAGATTTACGACGTGATTGTGGTTGGGGCGATATGAGTACTGTCGGCGTTGATGATGGTGGTACGGATTATGCTGATGGTGCTGCTGCTGGTGTTCGTAACCTTCGCACCATGTTCTCCAAAGTCGTTACGCGAGCGCGAAGTTCGTTAACTTCTGTTAGTACACCAGGATGATTGGCGGTTGGAGTGAGCGAATGAACAAGATCCGAAATATGGGATAGTATATAATCGTGACGAGATACTCTAGAAATGAGAGAGAAAATGGTTTCTCGAACAGGTTCGCCGGTAAGTGCTTTAGGTTCATCGCCAAGAGGGCAATTTGGTGGATGGAATGGATCACCTTCTTCTTGTCTCCAGTGATTTAGTATATTACGAACCCATCCCCAATTCATCCAAAATAGATGATGGGAAATTGGTTGATCCATTCCGGTGACGCTGCCTTCGGAGCTCGAATGAAAATCCATATCGGCATAGCGTAAATCATTTATAAAAGTAGCGCATGTATTCTCAGCCCAAAAATATTTAGAGTTTAAAAGGGACTATATACTCACCTAATGTATTTTGTAGTAAAAATACATATAACATCATTGAATACGTATAAGGTTGGCCTTCGATTCACGAACCTATATCAGGTTTTATATATATTAAAATCACGTAATAACAATTAACAAGTTTGTATATTAATATTACTATACTTAATGATTTGCACAATGTATTAATACATAGTTTAATTATAACTATTTCTATATAATTTTAGATAATTAATTAATATTTATATATATATGATTATGTTAAAAATATGTTTATTTATTATATATAACTTAATTAATATTCTATAATAATAACCTTTTATTTAAATCCATATGTGATGTTAGTATAATTAGGATATATATGTAAAAATATATTTTTATATAAATATTATTTGTTTAAAATAATAATTTTTAAAATAAGATTAGTAATAATAAAATAATAATAATAATAATGATTAGATTTAATAATGATGATAATAATAATAATAATAATAATAATAATAATAATAATAATAACAATACTATATCTAATAATAATAATAACAATAATATATTTATTAATAATAATAATAATAATAGTAATAATAATAATGAAAGTGATAATAATAATAATAAAACTTAAATGGGAATGAACTACCTTAGAAAAATCGGCTTAAAAAAATTACTGTCACTCCTGGGACTCGAACCCAGGACCTCACGTTCATCCTAACACATACCCACACCAGCTGAGCCAAACTCTTTTTCTGTTTTTATCTACGGCCTAAACTATATATCCTGTATCAACTCAGTTCCATTATCTTCTTCAAATTTACAATCAATCTCATATCCCAATCATATCAGTTAGCTTGTGAACCAAATTTTTATATTATGAATTTTGAAACCGATCGGTATGTGTAGATGTTTGAACTGATTAAAACGAAAAAAAAAATAACTGTAAAATAAAAAAAAAACAGCCCGTTAGTACTCCTCATGAACTCAGATCACGATTTTTATTTCTATGATGTTTTAGACAAAGATTTGAACACAAAATATGTTTGAAACTACTCTTATAAACTTTACAAGTTATCAATTTAACTGAAAACAAAACAACGATTTCGAATTTGGTTGATGAACAACCCGTTTATCTTTTGAAATCGAAAGTTTAACCTCCAAATTAGAGTTCGATACGCAAAATTGGCATTTGAAACTTCCCAGGAAGTTTGAGTGAAAGTTTTCTAGCATCTCTGCATTTATAGAATTCAAAATAGGATTCGTTTTTGAGGTTTTTGGAAATATATCAAGAAACAGAGGTATCGTGCAATTTGATACCTTTTTTTTTTTAAATTTGTCTGTTAATTGTAATCGTAATTTATGTTGTGTGTGTGTGTGAATTGAGTCTGTTATGAATACAAAGAAATTACTGACTTTTATAGCCAATTAACTCGACAAATGATTTACATGGACGAATGGTAAAAAAAAAAAAATAAAAAAAATAAACCTGTTGCTATCGTGCTTTATCAGATTCCTTATTAATTGTATTTGGACGTTAAACATATTGAGAACACAACAAAAACGCATAGTAACCTGATGGAACTGAAACAGATTTTAAATTATACGTTTGATATTATATATCTATATTAAATATTAAATATAAATATTAATAATTATTAATTATAATTATATTAATAATAATAATTACATTTCTAATAATAAAAGTAATGATACTAATAAGTCACAAAATAATTTTAGTGAATTTGATAATAATAATACTATTAATGATAGCAACGCTACTAATTATACTGCTATCCATGAAAGTAATGTTTATACACTATATATATTAGAATATACGGATTATAATAGTTATCTATAGAAGTCATATAAATTCAGTTTAAATACACTTAATTATTTTGTATGTTAATTGAAAATTGTTGTTTTTGATTAGTTATAGTGTATTTTTATTTAAGTAAAAAAATGTCCATATACATTTATATTTTTATCTACATAATTAGTTACACATAATTGTTCGTGAATCATCAGGCATGGTCAAAGGGTAACTGATTATCCAAAATATAGATTTCAAACTTTCTAGACTCAACATTAAAGATTTTGCTTATCGTGTCGGAAATATATAAAGATTAAGGTTTAAATTTGGTCGGAAATTTCCGGGTCGTTACAGTGATATCCCCCATCTTTCGAACGAAAGCCTTTTATAAACCAAGGAATTCTTGGAACGTTCTTCGAATGTCTTACAAACTGATCTCGCCTTAAATAATTGTGCCGAGGAATTCTGACCGACTCTAGACAAGATTTCATCAATCATGTCTCCGGGTAGGTCTCTTAAAATATTGGGTTGTCTATCCATTTTGTGTTTTTATACTGTAAAATAGACAAGAGTTAGATTCATAAAAAAAATACTTATTAATACAAGCAATTTTTACATATATCATAAAGCATAATGTAACAACCCAACTTTTTCCGTTACTTTAGTTAACTGTCCGTTAATTAGTTAATGGAACTTACGTGAATTTTTTTTTGTATTTAAAGAAATTAAATGCGTACTTGATCCTTAGTGGATTACTTGAATTAATATGTTATATTAATTAGTAAACTTAATTCGGTTGACGAATTAAACTAGAAACGACACGATTAAAGTTAATCGCCTAGAAAACTTTTCAGTTAACGGAACTCAGAAAAACGATAGAATAATTATTGTTAATAATTATTGAACTTATGAAAGAAATTTAATTTATTATTTACTTAATGAATTAAACACGGTGATTTTGTTTCAACGACTAGTTAACGTTTCGGAGATTCGGTACGGTTAACGGCACTCGAAACAAACCACGCGCGAACGAGCTTTTACACAAAACGAGTCCGAGACCCGAGCCCGAGGCCACATGGCCGTGACCTCATACATCATATCCTAAAATATCTCATATTAGTCAAAAGAAGGTGGCCATTATATCTTAAAATATCTTATATTAGTCAAAAGAAGGTAGCCATTATATCATAAAATATCATATATTAGTCAAAAAGAGGAGGCCATTAGTAGGTAATCCCATAATTTTTTTTAGACATGTGCATCATTTTTTACATGTAAAACTAGTAATCAGAAAATAAAGAGTTAAATGGTGCATCATATCTCATGAATACTCACCATCATCGATCATCTTTTCTTCAAGAACACCCTCGATGTTTGCTTGATCGTTAAATTGATCGCATATCTGTGTTCCTCTCGACGAGCCCTACGTATCTATACCAACAATTGTATGATTAGGGTAAGATCTAAAAACTCTATTTTTCCAGATTTAATTGTTTATCATATGATTTAGATGTTCTATTGCTCAATTGGTCGCGTTTGTACATGTAATTAGTCGTTATATTGCCTGAATTGCGAGTTAGGATTTAATCACGAATTGTGTTGCTATGCTACTAGTTTTGTGACTTTGTTTTCTGTAATTGAAAAGTGTTTAGATGGATAGCTATCAAAAAACTATTGAATTTTCTCGCTTGAATAGCATGATTTCGTTTAGTATAGCCTAAGTTATGATCATTTGAAGTTTCGGTATGTAATTATGCAACAAAACGAAAACTGCAATTTTTATGTTACAAATTGACATGTGAAACTTATACCACTGGAAATATAATTTAAAAACAAACACTTTAGACTAGGATATCATGTTGTTTGCTTATGTAAAACCCGAGATATGCTTGAATTAGTGTAAAAGTAGTTTTATACAGCACTTGCATGAATACGACCTTGTATGATAAAATGTGTTAGCTTCTGTGATTAAAGCTTTGCATATTTGAAATCTACACAAAAATTACTTCATCTTTCATGTAGATATCATAGGCTAATTGTATCTAGATCTTCGGGTAATCGCGTGCGAATGTGACTAGCGAAACTAGAATCGAATCTGTAAATTGCTCTCTGTTTTATACTCTGTGGATTGTGTTTATTGAATGAGCATGTAAGCTTCTGGAATATGAATTTTAACATGATATGTGACTTATTGTTAGTTTATGTCAATCTCTGAAACCTTATGCATTGGGTACAATAGGGCCATACTTTATGTAAATTCTGATTTGAGCTGAAAAACTGAATGTTCAAATTGCATGAATAAACTGTACAAATCGGCTAAACCAAAATTCCTCAATTTTTGATATGTGTTAGTTTAACTTGTTTGTGAACTATGGCCACTGGTCTTGTATCGATTTCATGTTCCTAACTCCGGTTATAGCTAAAACTAAATTAGTACGCGGTCAGAAACTGACTTGGTGAACCCCAAATGTACCCCTTCTGATTCCTGACTTTTAATTATCGTATGAGACCCTAGTCAGACTTTTTGGAATCAATTTTGAGTATACTTATGATCTGGAGTTTGCCATGTTTACTTGAATTTTGTACTATGAGATAATATGCTAAGTTTGCTACATGTACATGAACTTTGTGCACAACGATAAACTAAAATTGTGAAATTGACCAATTATGATCTAAAACGTGTTGTTTGACTTAGGTTTGACATGTTGACCAACATTTGATATGAACCTACTGATGTTGAATTTAGTTGACTACTTTGACCAAGTTTGACTTTTGGTTTGACTTCGGTTGACTTTGTTTGACTTGCATGAATTAGTTGACTGTATGTTGACTTCTACTTTGAAACGCGTCGATTCGAGAAATAAGACAACTTATACTATGAAACCACACTTGTTTAAGACATATTTATTGACCAACCTAAATACATATACTTAGGTTGCATTACTCGGCTATAAACCATACAAGTAAATTGTCCACTTTTCAATCCGAGCTTTATTCAAAGGTGAGTCTACAGTCCCGCTTTTTACATGTTTTTCAGGGATGAGAATACACGCTGTTATACTTACATTATCAAATGCTTTTGTATTGACACGAGTACTATATATGCATATTGAGTTTGTTCAAAAAGCCTCTAGCTTGAATACTTTAAATACCATCGGTGTAGGCACAATTTAGATGGACGGATCCGTTAGGTTGACAACCTCACCCGCTATAAAAACTGTGGTGCATTTACTTTGAACATTAAGACACTCGAACAAGTGTATAACATTTTATGAGGTAAAGGCGAGTATAGTGGATTCTATACTCGGGTCATTGCTAGTATTCAGGTGCTCATAGATTATACAAACGTTTCGCAACTTGGAGTTGTACTTGTAAAATCTCGTGGTCAAGGAACTTAAACTAATTTCTAATAACTGTTTTTCAGATACTATACAACGTTATTTAAAACCGTGGTTTACGAATAAATGAGATAAAACTTGACATGGTATTGTCTACGAATATTTGAAACTTGACATGGTATTGTCAACAAACTTTTGAAATGGGACACAGAGTTGTCTACAAACTTTTAACATTAAACCTCGGTGGTCTTCCACTAATAACTGTTTTCGAAATATATTTCTTAAACATGCTGTATTGTTTACTTAAAACCTGTAGATTCACTCAACATTGTTGTTCCATTTTGCGTGTTTTATTCTCAGGTATTAATTGCTTCCGCTGTAGGATATTGCTGTCATGTAGAGTCAAGCCAAGCACTGGGACCAGAGTTAACATTCCGTTAAAGGGATTTTTGACGGGGTGTTACATTTGGTATCAGAGCTTTGGCTATAGAGAACTAGGATACATTAGTGTGTCTAACCGTATGGCGCATTAGTGAAGTCTACTCTATAGCCGTGTGTCTTGGACGACTTTTATGCATCGTACTTACACTGTATGTGTCACTATGCTACATGTAGGGCTACACATTACATCACGTACATATACACCTTACACTCATATGATATGGACTTGAAATGAACACCATACTACAAAACACATACGTACACTCGACGCGAGATTTAACTAAATTAAGTTGATTACGCCATCTTGAACTTATGGAGTGATGTCGAATGGAAATGTGAGATAGCGTAATATAATGACCGGGATTACATTACGGTAACTCATATAGAAGTTCCGACATCGCAAAATAAAGAATTGGGAGCGAGTCAAGTACGTTACTTGGATAAAGACCGTTTAGAACATAAACTGTTTAATTTCAAATATGAGTAGAAATTTACACTGTACTATTTAATTGTTATTATAACCTATAAGGAGCGTGTAATCACGTCACAATTCGTCGCTACCCGACACTGTCCGTCACCCCTGATTTCGACTTGGCACTACGAAGACACTGCCTGGACATACTCATCATCTTATACCACCACTCCTTGCTATTTTTCGTTGCTTACTACTACTCAACGCTGCCTCTCACTACTAGTCGCGACCGATCACTACTTCTCACTGCTTATCATTTTTGATCCACCGACATCTTACTGCAATTATTGCGTAAATGGAGTATAGACAAATCATATCTTATCATATCTATCCAATAGACTTTGTCTAAACACTTTTCCTAAATTTCCTCCGTAAAATACGAAAATCTTTTTGCTATATATACGTATATTAAGGAGACGAATATATCATTCAGTATTCAACACCCATTCATAACAAAAAACCCTTTATCCAATCATATAAAATGGATTTCTCACTTGATTCCTCGAACTCCTCGAGCTCCAATGGCAGCATAATCGGAATGAACGAACCAATTAGTCATCATCAATTATGGATGAATTGGGGATAGGTTCGTAGTCGACTCAATCAATGGAGACAAGAAGAAGGTGATCCCTTCCACCAACCGAATTCACCTCTTGGTGAAGAACCTGAAGCACTTACCGGCGAACCAATCCGGAACACCATTTTCACCCTCATTTCCAGGATATCCCGCCACGAATATCTAATATCCAGAATTTTAGAACTTATTCATCCACTTGTCCGAACCGCCAATCATCCCGGAATAGTAGAAGAAGTCAACGAGCTTCGCGCTCGAGTAGTGGCTCTGGAGAATATGGTGCGAAATCTAAGAGCATCAGCAGCACCAGCAGCATAACCAGCACCACCAGTACCATCAACATCACCACCAACAGCATCAGCTTCACCAACAACAACATCCGCATCCCACACCTCAACATCACACTCGGTACTTCGGATATCAACATCATACGCCCCATAGATACCAAGGAATATTAGTAATTGTGAGTTAAGATGTATTGACTCATTCTTCCTGAAAAAAAAATTATATACGTATACTATATATATATATATATATATATATATATATATATATATATATATATATATATATATATATATATATATATATATATATATATATATATATATATATATATATATGGTTTGGAACAATAATAAATCTTTTCGTACTAAGCTATTACGTGTGAATCTTAACTAGTATGTACTACTTGGTTAAATCATATCATTAATATGCTATGATGTACATCCTTCGTTAATGACTTAACAATCATTAATCACTGCTTCAGCACAATAAACTCCATTTCATAATAAACTAAGTGTATTATTCAAATACATGTTTGATTTTTCACTTCTATTTTCGATGTACTCGAAACTTTCTAGAAAACATTATCCGTGCCTTGTAAATTTCACAAGAACTCCACGAGCATCAATATCATATACCGAGGTATATCAATAAACAATGAACGATGAAGTATTGATTCATAACTTCATTAGCGAAATATTTTGCGACAATTATGAAATCTCTAAGGCTTTGGAGATTATCTTCAACCGTAAATCAAATGAGTTTAATATTATATTAACTCATTAAATCCATGATTACATCTGAAGAATATATACGAATATATATCTTCATAAAGATTGTAATTAAAAATCCTTCTGTACAAACTGTAAATTGTAAAAATATTTAACGGGTAGGTAAAACCCGAGAAATATTTATATCTCACATTAATATGTTACATTATACATTCTTCAAATTCTGATTCAATAATCAGTAACTATACTAATTACACTCACAAGATATGTGTATCCGTTCACTAAAGAACAACTACTACATATTCTGATTTTGACGTATCGAAATCTAAGTAAAGCTTTAGCAAGTGTTATCTTCCTAAAGATCACTACATTCATGAATTATATTCATTTGTATTCTATGATGAATTATCACATCAAACCATCGAAATTATCATTCATTACTTTTGAAATCAACAACGCATATTCGTCAACCATTAGATCCGTTAACGATTACAATCAGCGTTTAATCATCTAAAAATAAAATCTCTTGAAACCATCTCGGATTGATAACCAACGATTCAGATTCGTTAACCTTGAGAATGCTGACGAAGCAGCTAAAGCTATAGATGGTCTTAATGGCCAAAAGTTTGATGATAAAGAATAACGTATTGAAAAAGCTCAAATTTGGAACTGAAAAACGGATTGAGCTAACCATGAAGGAGACCAAGGACAAATACAAGGACCAAACCTTATTTTC
The DNA here is from genome assembly GCF_046630445.1 of Rutidosis leptorrhynchoides. Lineage (NCBI taxonomy): Eukaryota > Viridiplantae > Streptophyta > Magnoliopsida > Asterales > Asteraceae > Rutidosis > Rutidosis leptorrhynchoides. The sequence goes on from NC_092337.1 coordinate 424,448,288, forward strand.
AAAGAATCCAGGTAATTCTGGATCCGATGATATCTTTAGAGAATATCTTGCTCCGAAGTCATGCTGAATTTCTAATGGAAGATGATGATTCACAGAACTTACTATCATCATGAACCATGTTACATAACTCTTTCATTCTATTTAACTACTAAACATATCAAGGAAATATATTTCTTGATGATTCGGTCTTTTTCGAATATTCTGGTAATTTGACAAATCAAATCGTGCTATTACCTTTCCTTTCTACTTTGCATATTATGATCATTCGAGACTCCATACCTACGAATTCTGGACCATTACTTGCTTGATTTAAAGTCGAGAAGAGAAAACAAGGTGAAAACAGATACTATGACGATGAACAGCGAATGTTTCTGCATCATCATCGGCTATTGATCCGTATTATTTGACCATGTATAGAAGAACAAGTTGAAGATATTCTTGGATAAAAAGCATGAGTCTTCGAAAAATAGGTCAGAATATAAAAGACAACAAACATGGAAGATCATAAACCATTTATATCAATAAGTATTGAAAAACAGAGGAGTGGTAGAATTAAAAATACTGTCACCCCTAGAGCATTATAGAAGAACAGAGATTCTTCTGGTGGTAGACTAAAAAGAAGAATGACTGTATACACAGTCAAAATAGTAACGAAAATCAAGAGCGGATGAAGCATCTTCACAAAATTTTCGAAAATAGAATCTTGAAAGTAAGAAGATTGAGGTTGAGAAAATAAGGCCGCAGAGATGATTAATTTATATCAGAACTTTTTACCATAGCAACGTGTCAGCCGATTAAGATAATCGTATTAAATCAAAAAGAAAAGGATTCTAATTTCCTTAATTATCGGGATTCAAATCTCACAGATTTCAAACGATTATATTCAAATCCCTTGAATTTAGGAGAATCAATAGTGATTACATCGAAGAGTCAAGGCGGACAACTATTACTTCAATATATCCATTAGTGACATATTCAGTCGTATTTTTACACGTAACCGAATCATTTCATTCATATTCTTGATGATAAGAAATTCTATACACTTAACTGATATTCATTACGAAACCGAACGAACCTTAGAAGTCCATCCGTATAGAGATCTCGAAAGATTATTTAATCTTATCATATTATTTGACGAAACACTCGTATATGACCAAATTCTTTTATTAAAAGAATCTATGAAGGCTTACGTCTGGAAAGACAAACTATTCAAGCCAAGTATAAACTTTATTTGCAAACTTCGTTATAGAATTCAAGCTCACGTTGAAACGTGGATTTCTAATGATACAAAAATATTTTATTTTCATCAATAACTGCCATCATCCAAATTTCGGGACGAAATTTCAATAACGGTGAGGTAATGTAACAACCCAACTTTTTCCGTTACTTTAGTTAACTGTCCGTTAATTAGTTAATGGAACTTACGTGAAATTTTTTTTTGTATTTAAAGAAATTAAATGAGTACTTGATCCTTAGTGGATTACTTGAATTAATATGTTATATTAATTAGTAAACTTAATTCGGTTGACGAATTAAACTAGAAACGACACGATTAAAGTTAATCGCCTAGAAAACTTTTCAGTTAACGGAACTCAGAAAAACGATAGAATAATTATTGTTAATAATTATTGAACTTACGAAAGAAATTTAATTTATTATTTACTTAATGAATTAAACACGGTGATTTTGTTTCAACGACTAGTTAACGTTCCGGAGATTCGGTACGGTTAACGGCACTCGAAACGAACCACGCGCGAACGAGCTTTTACACAAAACGAGTCCGAGACCCGAGCCCGAGGCCACATGGCCGTGAACTCATACATCATATCCTAAAATATCTCATATTAGTCAAAAGAAGGTGGCCATTATATCTTAAAATATCTTATATTAGTCAAAAGAAGGTAGCCATTATATCATAAAATATCTTATATTAGTCAAAAAGAGGAGGCCATTAGTAGGTAATCCCATAATTTTTTTTAGACATGTGCATCATCTTTTACATGTAAAACTAGTAATCAGAAAATAAAGAGTTAAATGGTGCATCATATCTCATGAATACTCACCATCATCGATCATCTTTTCTTCAAGAACACCCTCGATGTTTGCTTGATCGTTAAATTGATCGCATATCCGTGTTCCTCTCGGCGAGCCCTACGTATCTATACCAACAATTGTATGATTAGGGTAAGATCTAAAAACTCTATTTTTCTAGATTTAATTGTTTATCATATGATTTAGATGTTCTATTGCTCAATTGGTCGCGTTTGTACATGTAATTAGTCGTTATATTGCCTGAATTGCGAGTTAGGATTTAATCACGAATTGTATTGCTATGCTACTGGTTTTGTGACTTTTTTTTCTGTAATTGAAAAGTGTTTAGATGGATAGCTATCAAAAAACTATTGAATTTTCTCGCTTGAATCGCATGATTTCGTTTAGTATAGCCTAAGTTATGATCATTTGAAGTTTCGGTATGTAATTATGCAACAAAACGAAAACTGCAATTTGTGTGTTACAAATTGGCATGTGAAACTTATACCACTGGAAATATAATTTAAAAACACACACTTTAGACTAGGATATCATGTTGTTTGCTTATGTAAAACCCGAGATATGCTTGAATTAGTGTAAAAGTAGTTTTATACAGCACTTGCATGAATACGACCTTGTATGATAAAATGTGTTAGCTTCTGTGATTAAAGATTTGCATATTTGAAATCTACACAAAAATTACTTCATCTTTCATGTAGATATCATAGGCTAATTGTATCTAGATCTTCGGGTAATCGCGTGCGAATGTGACTAGCGAAACTAGAATCGAATCTGTAAATTGCTCTCTGTTTTATACTCTGTGGATTGTGTTTATTGAATGAGCATGTAAGCTTCTGGAATATGAATTTTAACATGATATGTGACTTATTGTTAGTTTATGTCAATCTCTGAAACCTTATGCATTGGGTACAATAGGGCCATACTTTATGTAAATTCTGATTTGAGCTGAAAAACTGAATGTTCAAATTGCATGAATAAACTGTACAAATCGGATAAACCAAAATTCCTCGATTTTTGATATGTGTTAGTTTAACTTGTTTGTGAACTATGGCCACTGGTCTTGTATCGATTGCATGTTCCTAACTCCGGTTATAGCTAAAACTAAATCAGTGCGCGGTCAGAAACTGACTTGGTGAACCCCAAATGTACCCCTTCTGATTCCTGACTTTTAATTATTGTATGAGACCCTGGTCAGACCTTTTGGAATCAATTTTGAGTATACTTATGATCTGGAGTTTGCCATGTTTACTTGAATTTTGTACTATGAGATAATATGCTAAGTTTGCTACATGTACATGAACTTTGTGCACAACGATAAACTAAAATTGTGAAATTGACCAATTATGATCTAAAACGTGTTGTTTGACTTAGGTTTGACATGTTGACCAACATTTGATATGAACCTACTGATGTTGAATTTAGTTGACTACTTTGACCAAGTTTGACTTTTGGTTTGACTTCGGTTGACTTTGTTTGACTTGCATGAATTAGTTGACTGTATGTTGACTTTTACTTTGAAACGTGTCGATTCGAGCAATAAGACAACTTATACTATGAAACCACACTTGTTTAAGACATATTTATTGACCAACCTAAATACATATACTTAGGTTGCATTACTCGGCTATAAACCGTACAAGTAAATTGTCCACTTTTCAATCCGAGCTTTATTCAAAGGTGAGTCTACAGTCCCGCTTTTTACATGTTTTTCAGGGATGAGAATACACGCTGTTATACTTACATTATCAAATGATTTTGTATTGACACAAGTACTATATATGCATATTGAGTTTGTTCAAAAAGCCTCTAGCTTGAATACTTTAAATACCATCGGTGTAGGCACAATTTAGATGGACGGATCCGTTAGGTTGACAACCTCACCCGCTATAAAAACTGTGGTGCATTTACTTTGAACATTAAGACACTCGAACAAGTGTATAACATTTTATGAGGTAAAGGCGAGTATAGTGGATTCTATACTCGGGTCATTGCTAGTATTCAGGTGCTCATAGATTATGCAAACGTTTCGCAACTTGGAGTTGTACTTGTAAAATCTCGTGGTCAAGGAACTTAAACTATTTTCTGATAACTGTTTTTCAGATACTATACAACGTTATTTAAAACCGTGGTTTACGAACAAATGAGATAAAACTTGACATGGTATTGTCTACGAATATTTGAAACTTGACATGGTATTGTCAACAAACTTTTGAAATGGGACACAGAGTTGTCTACAAACTTTTAACATTAAACCTCGGTGGTCTTCCACTAATAACTGTTTTCGAAATATATTTCTTAAACATACTGTATTGTTTACTTAAAACCTGTATATTCACTCAACATTGTTGTTGATCCATTTTGCGTGTTTTATTCTCAGGTATTAATTGCTTCCGCTGTAGGATATTGCTGTCACGTAGAGTCAAGCCAAGCACTGGGACCAGAGTTAACATTCCGTTAAAGGGATTTTTAACGGGGTGTTACACATAAGCACACTATATTACATATATTACACCACACGAATACAACTATCTTCTTCCGATTCGCTAGTTTCTTCTTCTTCGGTTTTGGTTCGTTTTTCCAAGTTTCTAGGGATATATGATGTTCCCCTATTACGAGCCGTCGTTTTCCATATTGGTTTAGAAAAACCTGGTGGTTTAGAGGTTCCCGGGTTATTGTCACAACTTAAGAAATACGGGTGTTGACGATACATATAAAGTTCATCGGGTTTGGAATCAAATTTCTCTATTTTTATGCCCTTTCCCTTATTGTTCTCTTTTTCCTTATTAAATTGTGTTGGGGTAATTTCTATAACATCATCGGAATCCTTGTCGGGATCCGATTCATCGGAGAATTGGTAATACTCCCAATACTTTGCTTCCTTGGCGGAAACACCATTGACCATAATTAACTTTGGTCGGTTGGTTGAGGATTTTCTTCTACTTAACCGTTTTATTATTTCCCCCACTGGTTCTATTTCTTCTTCCGGTTCCGATTCTTCTTCCGGTTCCGTCTCTTCTTTCGGTTCCTCTTCGGGAACTTATGAATCAGTTCACGAATCATTCCAATTTACATTTGACTCTTCATTATTATTAGGTGAGTCAATGGGACTTGTTCTAGAGGTAGACATCTATCACATAATATCAAACACATTAAGAGATTAATATATCAAATAATATTCACATGTTAAAAATATATAGTTTCCAATAAAAATTTGTTAAGCAATCATTTTTCAAGTAAACACGGTCGAAGTCCAGACTCACTAATGCATCCTAACAAACTCGATAAGACACACTAATGCAAAATTCTGGTTCTCTAAGACCAATGCTCGGATACCAACTAAAATGTCCCATTCTTATTGATTAAAAACGTTCCATATTAATTGATTTCGTTGCGAGGTTTTGACCTCTATATGAGACGTTTTTCAAAGACTGCATTCATTTTAAAACAAACCATAACCTTTATTTCGTCAATAAAGGTTTAAAAAGCGTTACGTAGATTATCAAATAATGAAAATCTAAAATATCCTGTTTACACACGACTACTACATAATGGTTTACAATACAAATATGTTACAACGAAATAAGTTTCTTGAATGCAGTTTTTACACAATATCATACAAGCATGGACTCCAAATCTTGTCCTTATTTAAGTATGCGACAGCGGAAGCTCTTAATAATCACCTGAGAATAAACATGCTTAAAACGTCAACAAAAAAATGTTGGTGAGTTATAGGTTTAACCTATATATATCAAATCGTAACAATAGACCACAAAATTTCATATTTCAATATACATCCCATACATAGAGATAAAAATCATTCATATGGTGAACACCTGGTAACCGACATTAACAAGATGCATATTTAAGAATATCCCCATCATTCTGGGACACCCTTCGGATATGATATAAATTTCGAAGTACTAAAGCATCCGGTACTTTGGATGGGGTTTGTTAGGCCTAATAGATCTATCTTTAGGATTCGCGTCAATTAGGGTGTCTGTTCCCTAATTCTTAGATTACCAGACTTAATAAAAAGGGGCATATTCAATTTCGATAATTCAACCATAGAATGTAGTTTCACGTACTTGTGTCTATTTTGTAAATCATTTATAAAACCTGCATGTATTCTCATCCAAAAATATTAGATTTTAAAAGTGGGACTATAACTCACTTTCACAGATTTTTACTTCATCGGGAAGTAAGATTTGGCCACTGGTCGATTCACGAACCTATAACAAATATGTACATATATATCAAAGTATGTTCAAAATACTTTTACAACACTTTTAATACATTTTGATGTTTTAAGTTTATTAAGTCAGCTGTCCTCGTTAGTAACCTACAACTAGTTGTCCAATGTTAGATGTACAGAAAAAAATTGATATATATTATCTTGAATCAATCCACGACCCAGTGTATACACGTCTCAGGCTAGATCACAACTCAAAGTATATATATTTTTGGAATCAACCTCAACCATGTATAGCTAACTCCCACATTACTGCATATAGAGTGTCTGTGGTTGTTCCAAATAATATATACACATGGGTCGATATGATATGTCAAAACATTTGCATACGTGTCTATGGTATCCCAAGATTACATAATATATTAGAATACATGTATAATACAATATAAGTTAGCTAGGATATGATTAATATAGATTTGTTACCAATTTTCACGTTGCTACAACAAGAAAAATTATCCAATCTTGTTTTACCCATAACTTCTTCATTTTAAATCCGTTTTGAGTGAATCAAATTACTATGGTTTCATATTGAACTCTATTTTATTAATCTAAACAGAAAAAGTATAGGTTTATAGTCAGAAATATAAGTTACAAGTCATTTTTGTAAAGGTAGTCATTTCAGTCGAAAGAACGACGTCTAGATGACCATTTTAGAAAACATACTTCCACTTTGAGTTTAACCATGATTTTTGGATATAGTTTCATGTTCATAAGAAAAATTATTTTCCCAGAAGAACAACTTTTAAATCAAAGTTTATCATAGTTTTTAATTAACTAACCCAAAACAGCCCGCGGTGTTACTACGACGGCGTATGTCCGGTTTTAAAGTGTTTTTCGTGTTTCCAGGTTTTAAATCATTAAGTTAGCATATCATATAGATATAGAACATGTGTTTAGTTGATTTTAAAAGTCAATTTAGAAGGATTAACTTTTGTTTGCGAACAAGTTTAGAATTAACTAAACTATGTTCTAGTGATTACAAGTTTAAACCTTCGAATAAGATAGCTTTATATGTATGAATCGAATGATGTTATGAACATCATTACTACCTCAAGTTTTTTGGATAAAGCTACTGGAAATGAGAAAAATGGATCTAGCTTCAAAGGATCCTTGGATGGCATGAAAGTTCTTGAAGCAGAATCATGACACGAAAACAGTTCAAGTAAGATTTTCACTCGAAATAAGATTGTTATAGTTATAGAAATTGAATCAAAGTTTGAATATGAGTATTACCTTGTATTAGAAATATATCTTACTGTAAATAAGAAAGATTTCTTGAGGTTGAATGATCACTCTACAAGATTGGAAGTAAGCTAGCAAACTTGGAAGTATTCTTGATTTTATGAAACTAGAACTTGTAGAATTTATGAAGAACACTTAGAACTTGAAGATAAAACTTGAGAGAGATCAATTAGATGAAGAAAATTGATGAATGAAAGTGTTTGTAAGTGTTTTTGGTCATTGGTGTATGGATTAGATATAAAGGATATGTAATTTTATTTTCATTTAAATAAGTCATGAATGATTACTCATATTTTTGTAATTTTATGAGATATTTCATGCTAGTTGTTAAATGATGGTTCCCACATGTGTTAGGTTACTCACATGGGCTGCTAAGAGCTGATCATTGGAGTGTATATACCAATAGTACATACATCTAAAAGCTGTGTATTGTATGAGTACGAATACGGGTGCATACGAGTAGAATTGTTGATGAAACTGAACGAGGATGTAATTGTAAGCATTTTTGTTAAGTAGAAGTATTTTGATAGGTGTCTTGAAGTCTTTCAAAAGTGTATGAATACATATTAAAACACTACATATATATACATTTTAACTGAGTCGTTAAGTCATCGTTAGTCGTTACATGTAAGTGTTGTTTTGAAACCTTTAGGTTAACGATCTTGTTAAATGTTGTTAACCCAATGTTTATAATATCAAATGAGATTTTAAATTATTATATTATCATGATATTATGATGTACGAATATGTAGTGACCCGAACTTTTCCATGTTTATATATATATTAAACGAAATTGTTATTTACATGATTAAGTGTTTCCAACATGTTAAGCAATCAAACTTATTAAGACTTGATTAATTGGAATAGGTTTCATATAGACAAATGACCACCCAAGTTGACCGGTGATTCACGAACGTTAAAACTTGTAAAAACTATACGATGACATATATATGGTTATATATATAGTTAACATGATTTTATTATAAGTATGTATCTCATTAGGTATTTTAACAATGAGTTATATACATAAAAATGAGACTATTAATTTAAGAAACTCGAAAACGATATATATAACGATTATCGTTATAACAACGTCTTACTAGGTACATATGAATCATATTAAGATATTGATACACTTGGTTAATTATGTTAAATAATAAGTAAATATATTATTAAGTGTATTAACAATGAAATACATATGTAAAAATAAGACTACTAACTTAATGATTTCGAAACGACACATATATGTAACGATTATCGTTGTAACGACATTTAACTGTATATATATCATACTAAGATATATTATATATCATAATATCATAATAATATAACAATTTAACATCTCATTTGTTATAATAAACAATGGGTTAACAACATTCAACAAGATCGTTAACCTAAAGGTTTCAAAACAACATTTACATGTAACGACTAACGATGACTTAACGACTCAGTTAAAATGTATATACATGTAGTGTTTTAATATGTATTCATACACTTTTGAATGACTTCAAGACACTTATCAAAATACTTCTACTTAACAAAAATGCTTACAATTACATCCTCGTTCAGTTTCATCAACAATTCTACTCGTATGCACCCGTATTGGTACTCGTACAATACACAGCTTTTAGATGTATGTACTATTGGTATATACACTCCAATGATCAGCTCTTAGCAGCCCATGTGAGTCACCTAACACATGTGGGAACCATCATTTGGCAACTAGCATGAAATATCTCATAAAATTACAAAAATATGAGTAATCATTCATGACTTATTTACATGAAAACAAAATTACATATCCTTTATATCTAATCCATACACCAACGACCAAAAACACCTACAAACACTTTCATTCTTCAATTTTCTTCATCTAATTGATCTCTCTCAAGTTCTATCTTCAAGTTCTAAGTGTTCTTCATAAATTCCAAAAGTTCTAGTTTCATAAAATCAAGAATACTTCCAAGATTGCAAGTTTACTTCCAAGTTTTCTAAATCCATTCCAAGTAATATTCCAAGATCAAGAAACCTTTGTTACTTACAGTAGGTTATATTTCTAATACAAGGTAATAATCATATTCAAACTTTAATTCAATTTCTATAACTATAACAATCTTATTTCGAGTGGAAATCTTACTTGAAATTGTTTTCGTGTCATGATTCTGCTTCAAGAACTTTCATGCCATCCAAGGATCCTTTGAAGCTAGATCTATTTTTCTCATTTCCAGTAGGTTTATCCAAGGAACTTGAGGTAGTAATGATGTTCATAACATCATTCGATTCATACATATAAAGCTATCTTATTCGAAGGTTTAAACTTGTAATCACTAGAACATAGTTTAGTTAATTCTAAACTTGTTCGCAAATAAAAGTAAATCCTTCTAACTTGACTTTTAAAATCAACTAAACACATGTTCTATATCTATATTATATACTAACTTAATAATTTAAAACCTGGAAACACGAAAAACACCGTAAAATCGGATTTACGCCGTCGTAGTAACACCGCAGGCTGTTTTGGGTTAGTTAATTAAAAACTATGATAAACTTTGATTTAAAAGTTGTTATTCTGGGAAAATGATTTTTATTATGAACATGAAACTATATCCAAAAATTATGGTTAAACTCAAAGTGGAAGTATGTTTTCTAAAATGGTCATCTAGACGTCGTTCTTTCGACTGAAATGACTATCTTTACAAAAACGACTTGTAACTTATTTTTCCGACTATAAACCTATACTTTTTCTGTTTAGATTCATAAAATAGAGTTCAATATGAAACCATAGCAATTTGATTCACTCAAAACGGATTTAAAATGAAGAAGTTATGGGTAAAACAAGATTGGATAATTTTTCTCATTTTAGCTACGTGAAAATTGGTAACAAATCTATTCCAACCATAACTTAATCAACTTGTATTGTATATTATGTAATCTTGAGATACCATAGACACGTATACAATGTTTTGACCTATCATGTCGACACATCTATATATATTTCGAAACAACCATAGACACTCTATATGTGAATGTTGGAGTTAGCTATACAGGGTTGAGGTTGATTCCAAAATATATATAGTTTGAGTTGTGATCAATACTGAGATACGTATACACTGGGTCGTGGATTGATTCAAGATAATATTTATCGATTTATTTATGTACATCTAACTGTGGACAAGTAGTTGTAGGTTACTAACGAGGACAGCTGACTTAATAAACTTAAAACATCAAAATATATTAAAAGTGTTGTAAATATATTTTGAACATACTTTGATATATATGTATATATTGTTATAGGTACGTGAATCAACCAGTGGCTAAGTCTTACTTCCCGACGAAGTAAAAATCTGTGAAAGTGAGTTATAGTCCCACTTTTAAAATCTAATATTTTTGGGATGAGAATACATGCAGGTTTTATAAATGATTTACAAAATAGACACAAGTACGTGAAACTACATTCTATGGTTGAATTATCGAAATCGAATATGCCCCTTTTTATTAAGTCTGGTAATCTAAGAATTAGGGAACAGACACCCTAATTGACGCGAATCCTAAAGATAGATCTATTGGGCCTAACAAACCCCATCCAAAGTACCGAATGCTTTAGTACTTCGAAATTTATATCATATCCGAAGGGTGTCCCGGAATGATGGGGATATTCTTATATATGCATCTTGTTAATGTTGGTTACCAGGTGTTCACCGTATGAATGATTTTTATCTCTATGTATGGGATGTGTATTGAAATATGAAATCTTGTGGTCAATTGTTACGATTTGATATATATAGGTTAAACCTATAACTCACCAACATTTTTGTTGACGTTTAAAGCATGTTTATTCTCAGGTGAATACTAAGAGCTTCCGCTGTTGCATACTAAAATAAGGACAAGATTTGGAGTTCATGTTTGTATGATATTGTGTAAAAACTGCATTCAAAAAACTGATTTCGATGTAACATATTTGTATTGTAAACCATTATGTAATGGTCGTGTGTAAACAGGATATTTTAGATTATCATTATTTGATAATCTACGTAAAGCTTTTTAAACCTATATTTATGAAATAAAGGTTATGGTTTGTTTTAAAAATGAATGCAGTCTTTGAAAAACGTCTCATATAGAGGTCAAAACCTCGCAACGAAATCAATTAATATGGAACGTTTTTAATCAATAAGAACGGGACATTTCAGAATATCTCTTAATATGATATATATACATTAAATGTTGTTACAACGATAATCGTTACATATATGTCTCGTTTCAAAATCATTAAGTTAGTAGTCTTGTTTTTACATATGTAGTTCATTATTAATATACTTAATGATATGTTTACTTATCATAATATCATGTTAACTATATATATAACCATATATATGTCATCATATAGTTTTTACAAGTTTTAACATTCGTGAATCACCGGTCAACTTGGGTGGTCAATTGTCTATATGAAACCTATTTCAATTAATCAAGTCATAACAAGTTTGATTGCTTAACATGTTGGAAACACTTAATCATGAAAATAACAATTTCATTTAATATAAACATGGAAAAGTTCGGGTCACTACAACAACCAACAAGGTCCTAGCAATCAAAAAGTATCTAACAATACTTACAACCAGCAAAGACCTATTTTTCAAAATAAACCACCACAAACAGATGATAAAAAGACAAATTTAGAAGATATGATGTCGAAGCTAGTTGAATCTCAAACTCAATTTTTCACATCTCAGAAACAAACCAATGAACAAAATGCTCAAGCATTTAGAAATCAACAAGCTTCTATTCAAAATCTGGAACAAGAAGTGAGCAACCTAGCAAGGTTGATAGGTGAAAGAAAACCGAGAAGTCTACCTAGCGATACAAATGCTAACCCCCGGAATGAAACAGCTAAAACCATTACCACGAGAAGTGGTATTACACTTAAACCACCTGAAATACCTATAATTTCTGATGACTCTATTCCTACTACACAGGTACCACAACCTGAGCAAGAAAAGGAAACAGAACTGGTAGTTGAAAAGGTTAATGAAGATAACACAGTTAAGGCTAAACCTTATGTTAAACCATACTAACCACCACTTCCTTACCCAAGTAAAATGAGAAAAGAAAGACTTGAAGCCGAGCAATCCAAATTCTTGGATATGTTTAAACAAATAAATGTAAATCTTCCTTTCATTGATGTTTTCAGGAATGCCAAGATATGCCAAATTCCTGAAAGATCTAATCACGAATAGAAAGAAAATGGAAGAACTCTCGGCTGTTACTATGAATGCTAATTGTTCTGCAGTACTATTGAATAAACTACCAGAAAAATTATCAGATCCAGGAAGTTTCACAATTCCATGTTTTCTGGGTAGTCTTAGTTCAATAGAAGCATTGGCAGACATAGGTGCTAGTATAAATTTAATGCCGTATTCATTATACGCTAAACTAGACCTTGGAGAATTGAAACCAACACGAATAAGCATACAACTAGCCGATCGATCAGTAAAATATCCTAGAGGGATAATGGAGAACATGCTAGTTAAAGTTAGTACTTTAGTATTTCCAGTAGGTTTTATTATTCTGGACATGGAAGAAGATTCTCGAGTTCCTCTCATATTAGGAAGACCATTCTTAAACACGGCTAAAGCAATAATAGACGTGTTTGGTAAGAAACTGACCCTAAGTATAGAGGACGAGAGTATTACCTTTTCTGTTGATAGAGCCATGCAACAACCACAATCTGCAGATGATACATGTTATTATATTCAAACCAATTGATGAAGCTAAAATGTTAGCTACACTTATGGCTAATGAATATGAACCAACAACAGAAGAACTTCAAATGCTAAAAGAGGAAGACAGATATCGATACAAATCATCGATAGAAGAACCACTGATATTAGAGTTAAAGCCACTTCCAAACTATTTGGAATACGCTTATTTACATGGTGAATCTGAATTACCTGTAATAATATCGTCTTCTCTTACGAAAAATGAAAAATCTCAACTCATTTCTGTGCTAAAAGCTCATAAACCAGCTATTGCATGGAAGATTCATGACATTAAAGGCATAAGTCCTTCGTATTGCACACATAAAATTCTTATGGAAGAAGGTCATAAAACATATGTGCAACGCCAACGAAGACTAAATCCTAATATGCAAGATATTTTTAAGAAAGAAATTATTAAACTGCTTGATGCAGGTTTAATTTATCCAATCTCTGATAGTCCATGGGTAAGCCCAGTTCAATGTGTACCTAAGAAGGGTGGCATGACTGTCATCACAAATGAAAAAAATGAGCTTATTCTTACAAGGACTATAACAGGATGGCGTGTTTGTATTGATTATAGAAAATTAAATGACACCACCATAAAAGATCACTTTCCCTTACCTTTCATTGATCAAATGTTGGAAAGGTTAGCTGGGAATAGTTACTTTTGTTTTCTTGATGGTTTTTCCGGATATTTTCAAATTCCAATAGCACCCGAGGACCAAGAGAAAACCACATTCACGTGCCCTTATGGTACTTTTGCTTATAAACACATGCCATTTGGACTTTGCAACGCCCCTGCAACCTTTCAAAGGTGCATAATGGCGATTTTTCACGACATGATAGAAGAATGCATGGAAGTTTTCATGGATGACTTTTCAGTCTTCGGTGATACTTTTGAAACATGTCTAGTTAGTCTTGAACGAATGCTTATTAGATGCGAGCAATCAAATCTAGTACTTAATTGGGAGAAATGCCATTTCATGGTTAAAGAAGGCATCGTTCTTGGTCATAAAATTTCAAAGGAAGGAATTGAAGTGGATAGAGCTAAAGTAGATGTAATTGCTAAACTTCCACATCCCACCAATGTTAGATGAGTTAGGAGTTTTCTAGGGCATGCCGGTTTTTACCGACGTTTCATAAAAGATTTTTCTAAAATTGCCACTCCTATGAATAAACTCCTAGAAAAAGATGCTCCATTCATCTTTTCAGATGAATGCATCAAATCTTTTAATATTCTTAAAGAAAAACTCACTACCGGTCATGATAAATCCAAATTGGAATCTACCATTTGAACTCATGTGTGATGCAAGTGATTTTGCAATGGGAGCCGTTTTAGGACAAAGGATTGAAAAATGATTTTAACCTATTTATTACGCTAGTAAGACGTTACAAGGAGCACAAACGAACTACATAACTACTGAAAAAGAACTCCTTGCTATTGTCTTTGCTTTTGACAAATTTCGTTCATATCTCGTTCTAGCTAAAACGGTGGTCTATACCGACCATTATGCTCTTAGATACCTATTTTCGAAACAAGATGCCAAACCAAGATTAATCCGTTGGATCTTACTCTTACAAGAGTTCGATATTGAAATTCGAGACAAAAGGGGAGCAGAAAATCTCGCCTCTGATCATTTTTCTCGTCTTGAAAATCCTGAATTAGAAGTTCTAAATATATCGGCCATACAAGATAACTTTCCTGATGAATATCTATTGAAAATCGATTATAGTGAAATTCCATGGTTTGCAGACTATGCAAACTACTTAGTATGTGGATTCCTTGAAAAAGGGTTGTCGTACCAAAAACGAAAGAAATTCTTTAGTGATATAAAACACTATTTTTGAGAAGATCCACATTTGTTTATAAGTTGTCCCGATGGAATAATACGCCGATGCATATTCGGGGATGAAGCTAGTCAAATATTAAACCATTGTCACACAGGACCAATAGGAGGGCATTATGGGCCTCAACTCACAGCAAGAAAAGTCTACGACGCTGTATTATATTGGCCTACAATTTTCAAAGACGCACACCTTCTTTGTAAATCCTGTGATGCTTATCAAAGGGCCGGAAAAATAAGTCAACGTGATGAAATGCCACAAAATGTCATTCAAGTATGTGAAGTATTTGACGTTTGGGGTATTGAATTTATGGGTCCATTTTCAAAATCTCATAATAATCTCTACATTCTCATTGCCATTGATTATGTATCTAAATGGGCGGAAGCACAAGCTCTCTCAACTAATGATGCACGAGTTGTATTCAACTTCTTAAAACGTCTTTTTGCAAGGTTCGGAACACCGAAAGCTTTAATAAGTGATCGGGGTACTCATTTTTGTAATAATCATCTTGAGAAAGTCCTTAAAAGATATGGAGTAACTCATAAAATCTCAACCGCTTATCATCCACAAACAAGTGGACAAGTTAAAAATACCAATCGAGCATTAAAACGTATTCTAGAAAAAATCGTAGGATCAAATCCGAAGGAATGGTCCATGAAATTGGAGGATGCACTCTGGACTTTTAGAACAACCTACAAAACTCCAATTGGAACCACACCTTTTAAACTCGTTTACGGAAAAGCATGTCACCTTCCAGTAGAAATTGAGCACAAAGCATTTTGGGCTTTGAAGACATGTAATCTTGATTTGCATGAAGCCAGACGTCTACGGTTAAGTCAATTAAACGAATTAGAAGAATTAAGACATGAAGCATATGAAAATTCGTTAATCTATAAAGAAAGAACGAAGAAATGGCATGATAAAAGAATCAGAAGTTTAAAAGAATTGAAAGAAGGAGATAGAGTTCTTCTTTTCAATTCACGATTCAAGCTATTTCCTGGAAAATTGAAATCAAGATGGTCTGGACCATTCATAGTCAAAAGAGTTTTCCCATATGGAACAATAGAGTTAATAAATTCAAATGGGATTGAATTTAAAGTTAATGGTCACAGAGTTAAACATTACATACATGATCCGATGGAAATTGACAATGAAGTTAATCACAATTTCAACACCACAGCTAACTAAGTTTGGGGAGAATCAAGTCTTTTTTAGGATAATATAATTTCTGTCTAGAGTTAGATTTTTCTGTTTTCGTGTAGTTCTCGAGAATGGAATCCGAATGGTCTTTCCCTAGCAGACCCTAAAGAACTAGTCTCCTCCCTCCATTCTGAATTTTTATTTCTTTTAGGTTTTACGAGATGAAGAATTTCTTTGATCTGAACCATGGTCTACTATTACACGCTATGATTACTAAACGTAATAATAACATCTTCCCGAGTGAACTGGTATCATTCATAAGAGGCAAAATGGACGAAGTGAGGAAAGAACTCAGGAAAGATCATCATAAAACACATTTTGGTAAAGGAAAATCAAAATCTGCAACAAAAAGAAGAGCACGACACCTTGAAAGATGTCATAAATGCGAAAAATGGTCACATGAAGGTAAATGTTCGAACAATCAAACATATTCAAATACCGAATTTGTTACTCTATGCAGAGAAGGACCGTTCATATGTTTAGAAGAAAAATTATTGAAAAATCGAGGTTACGCTTACGTAGCTATGGAAAACCAAATCACACGACTCTCCTATGAGTCGACTAAAACAGGTCTCTGAGAATTCTATCTCACAGGTAAGTATGTACAGTTTTATTTTT
Organism: Rutidosis leptorrhynchoides; assembly: GCF_046630445.1. NCBI lineage: Eukaryota > Viridiplantae > Streptophyta > Magnoliopsida > Asterales > Asteraceae > Rutidosis > Rutidosis leptorrhynchoides. The sequence continues at coordinate 424,465,247 of NC_092337.1, forward strand.
ATTTTATTGCTTTTAACCTTTTGATAATAAACGCTGAATCATTCGCTATAAAGTATTAAATTGATATTCAATAAAATTAGGTATGCGAAACCGAAATTATTGATATCAAACAAAAATTTAATGCATCACTGCGAAATTTACCGTTTATTCATAAGGTATAAATATCTTTAATCAATCAATCCAAAATATTTCAAAAATTCGTCAGGAGTAAAACTATGTAAAATAGCCGAAATTACTTTACTCAAAAGAGGGACGTATATTTTTGATAATATTTGATTGATTAAAGTGGGATAAAAGAACAAAAAGATTTTTAATTTTAATTTTTACCTTGTTTTTAAATTATTATTGTAAATTTTTAAAACCAATATATTTAAGTTTTTAAATATTTTAAAAATTATTATTTTCAATATAAGTTTGTAAAATTAATGTATAAAAATATTAATGATATTTATATGAATTTTTAATTTTATGCATGTTAAATTTAAGTTTGGTGTGAATAAAAAAAATAAAAATGTACTTTATTTCATTAAGTTAAAAATTTGATATTTAAAGTTCGTCGTGTGTTGAAAACTAGGTCGTTGAACCGAAATTGCTTTACCCGAGGGCGGGACGAGAAATTTTATTATCATTTTTTTTAATCTCATTGATTTAAAGTATGCCAAAAACATAAAAAAAAAACTCCAAAAATCTTAAAACAACGCTTTAAAAAGGCAAATTTTTAAAATTTTGTCGAGGGACGAACTAGATCAATGTACCGAAACGACCTCATAAAAAGAAAAACAAAATTTTAAATTGTTTTATAAGTTTGCAAAAAAAAACATAAAATATATATATATATATATATATATATATATATATATATATATATATATATATATATATATATATATATATATATATATATTATACCCCATGCGATCGCATGGGGTTTTGCCTTACATACCATGCGATCGCATGGCACATAAAAACTGGTCAGGAACAAAAAGCAGTCGCTGGTCCCTGTCTTCACAAAAACACACACACATACATACGAAAACCCTCCCAAAAACACTCTAAAATTCGCCATTTTTCAACCAAATTTCACGAAATTCGTCACAATAATCCGCTATAATCATGTCTTTTCTCAGATGGGGAAGCAGAAAGGTAAAAATTTCACCCCTAAACTCATAAATTTCCTAATTTTTGTGATAATTACAAATATTTGTCCTAATTTGATTTTGATAATTTTTAGTGTAATTAGAGTTACATTGTTAGTATATTATGCTTGTATAACCTAGATTGATGCTATTTAACATGATTTGAAGCCTTAAACTTCAAAAATTTTAGAAATCTAGGGTTTGTGTTCTTGAGCAATTTGGGGCTTTTTGATATAAACAGGTTATGGCCGATTTTTGTTATGGATTATTGCTAAATTAAGTAGTGTAACATGTTTAGTAGGTAAATAATCCAAACTTTGATCCTAAACATGATTTTTGAGCATCAAAGTGGACTTTTTAAGTCTAAAATTCATGAACTTGATTATTTTGATATAAATGCCATTTGAAACTTGTTTAATTGCTAGTAATGGTTATTTTAACATGTTACTTAAGTTGAATGCTTATGAACTTTGTATATCTTTTCATATATGCTTATTTGAAAAAAATTGTAGAATTGATAAAAATATGAAAATGAGTATAAGTTTAATATGGAGTAAACATGTTATCGTAATTGTTTTAATTTGTTATTTTGCTAACACTATGTGATGACCCGGAAATTTCTGACCAAATTTAAACTTAATCTTTGTATGATTAACATTTTCGACACGATAAGCAAAGTCTGTAAAACTGAATCTCAAAATTTTTGAACTACTTTTATATATTTAAATACCCTTCAGTTGTTTTCGACGATTCGCGAACAATTATATATAAATAGATACATATATACTATAACTTGAAAAGGTAACAATGTATTAATTATTTGATACCGTACATTAAACTTATTGGTTTAAATATCTATTTGAATATATATGATAAGTTGAAATATTTATTATTAAAATTATTTATAAATAACTTCCAATGTGTATTTAAAAACTGATTTATGTATATTAAAAAGATATATACATATATGTAATTTCAAGTTATTTAGTAAACAATAGTAACATTCGTTTATTGATTCGATTGATATTTAGATAAGTTAACTAAAGCGTTTAAGATGAACCAGTAAAACACTAATTTGCTGCAGTATTTTCAAATTGCTACAGTACCCAAAATGCTACAGTGTTTTCGAAAATCACTATTTGCTACAGTGAATTGCTACAGTAACTTTGCTACATTAAAACACTATTTCAAAATGAAAATGTATGTATTATATATATATATATATATATATATTAGAAGTAAATGACCAAAATACTAGAAAGTTTAAGATATACTTTGAGTGGTATGGTTTAGGGATAATTTAAGACTATATTTTAACAAAGGTACGAGTCACGAAATGTAAAAAGCGAGTTTTCTAAGTGTACGAAAATACGTTCGAGAAACCGGAACCGGAATATAAGTCGAGTAACAACGTACGACTTATCAGAACAAAAATTATAAGTCAAATATGCACGTGAATTTAATATAATATATAATTAATTATATAAATTATATATATTATATATATAATTAAATATTATGTCGACAAACAAAGAAACAAAAATATGTGAGCTGGTATCCTGGGCCATGCGATCGCATGGCCATTACACACAGAAACCATGCAATCGCATGGTGTGTGAAATCTGGCCAACTCTATAAAAGCTCGAACGTTTCTGATTTTTGATGCATTCATTTCTCTTTCACACTCTTATATTTATATTTATTATTATTATTATTATTATTATTATTATTATTATTATTATTATTATTATTATTATTATTATTATTATTATTATTATTATTATTAAGATTAATAATATTATTAATCTTATTATTAGTAGTAGTATTATACATAAAATACTACGACGAGGTTATGAGCGTGTCACTTTCAAAATGAGTTTTCGGGCGGGATAAAGCTAAGGAAATTATGGGTCATTGCCAAGGAGGTTATGGGTAATGTTCGGGGGTATATTTGTGAATCAAACCTAGTGTTTATCATCTCCGTTACGTCTACGTACTTTCCTACAATATTGAATCTCAATACTGATACGTTGAGATCTACGGTTATTTGGTAATCCGAGTTTCGGTCACATTTTGGTGAACGACTATATATGCTGCTAAGGTGAGTTTCATTGCTCCCTTTTTAATTGTTTTTGCAATATATTTTTGGGCTGAGAATACATGCAATTTATTTTAAAAACAATGGATACAAGTACATACTAAATTCTACACTGAGTTTGAACCGAAAATTCCTTAGCTTTGGTAACTAGTAACTGCCAGTTATAAGAACTGGTGGGCGCGAGTAGTAGTATATGGATCCATAGGGCTTGATATCCCCGTCCGAGCTAGAGTGCTAGCCTTTTAACGGACGTATGCTATTTGAGAAGCGCACACGTTGGTTTGCGTGTATTATTAAGATGATTATACAAAGGGTACAAATTATATATACGTTAAGTTTAGTTACCAGGGTGCTCAATCTTGTAGAATCTTTTGATAAACATTTTGGATGAAACAACTGAAATCTTGTGATCCACTTTTATATACAGATTATGCGAAACACTAAAACTATGAACTCACCAACCTTTGTGTTGACACTTGTTAGCATGTTTATTCTCGGGTTTCCTAGAAGTCTTCCGCTGTTTGCTTATATGTTAGACAAGCTATGTGCATGGAGTCGTACATGGCATATTTTTCAAGGAAACGTTGCATTCACCAAATCATCACCATGTATCTTATTTTGACTGCATTGTTAACGGAAGTACTATTGTAAACTATTATTTACAGTGATTGTCTATATGTAGAAATCATCAGATGTCGAAAACCTTTGATTTAAATATTCATTTATGGTATGCCTTTTCAAAAGAAGGCAATTTTTACAAAACGTATCATATAGAGGTCAAATACCTCGCAATGAAATCGATGAATGACGTGTTCGTCCATATGGATTTGGAGCGATCGTCACACACTAATGCATATTTGGATGCACAAATTTTGTGTTTAATGTGTTTTGCAGAGAAATACAGATACAGACGGTGCATCATCGTCTAGACGACCTGAACAAGAACCTGATCAAGAACTGCAACCGGAACCACAACCTGAACAACAACAACATTATAATCAACAAGTGTCATACTATGAGCCGGAGCCACAATTTTTTACCGCCTACGTAGTATTTCCCGTTCACCATGTAATAGAACACTCTAGAATTCATAAAGAGGAGTTACACCCCAATCTAAGGATTGAAAGAAGTTGGAGAGATTATCCGACGTACCAAAGTAACAAATTTAAGCTTTGGACCAAAAATGTAGAGGTACCAAGGGTAATAGATTGGGAGCCTTTGGTAAGGATCCACCTAGCTAACTCAGTTAGGCAGCATCTAATCCAAAGTTATGGCAGCTCTTCTTTTACTTATTGGGAACATTTATTTACCACTCGTAGGCCTGTATATAAGGAGTGGTGTGTTGAGCTAATGAGTACTATAGCCTTAAATAAGGATGTAGATATGTTAGACGATAAGAGTTTTCTTAGGTTTTTACTTGGGGGTAGGATGTACAGGATGTCTATGATAGACATGGCTAGAGCTTTACAGATTTACACCCCCACTGAATTATTATCACTTGATTGTACAACTTTAATTTATCATGGTGGGAGGGTAGATAGAGATTTTGACGCTAATGCCATATGGAGGCGTATGTCAAATTTTAATGTGTTTACACGGGCAGGAAGACACTCCTATTTAGACATTAACAAAGCAGAGCTTCGTATAATACATATATTTTTAGCTAACTCGATTACACAAAGAGGTAAAAACAAGGAGAAAATGACTCTAAACGATTTATTTTACCTTAAGTGCATTCGAGACACTAGAGGCTTTGTTAATATTCCCTACTGTGTTGGGTATTATTTGTCCAAAGTTGTGGAAGGTATACAGGACGGGGGAATAATAGGAGGAGGTATTTTTGTTACTCTCATTGGAGAGTACTTAGGTGTAGATAGGGAACACGGGGGTCCAATGATGGTAGTTGAGGAACAAGCCGAGAGCATAGGCTTGCAGGTTTATCAGGGTGCAAAGGTACTAAAACGGAGGCATAATATGCCAATACCATATCATGGCACCCATCCACAGGTAGAGAGGGGTTCAGATGAGGAGATGGAGGAAGCAGATGACATCAGGGATCTCATTAGGGATAGTTTTACTGACGTTTTCCCGCGTATAGATGAGGTGGAAATGAGTAATGAGGATAGGCATCGTCAGTATGAGCAGTGGCAAGCCGCGAATGCGTATGAGACTTCCAAGCGACGCCAACACGATAGCTGGCAAGTTCATCAGCACCAAATCATGAGCCAGCTATCATATCAGGTACCAAATAACTACATCTCGACTCGACCTACTTACTATCCACCACATCAGCCCGACATGCGACCACCCTTTGACTTGTACGACCCAATCAAGCCTACCAGAACACCTATCACCAATCATGGAACCCGAGCGATGATATGAACTGGAACCCCTATCCAAATCAATAGTGTTCCATTGGTGATGTCTTATCTTTTATTATTTTTATCTATTTATGTTAAACATTTAACATTTTGATACTTTAATGTAATGTTTAATATTTTTATTATTTTGTACTAATATTTCATTTTTGTAATTTGAAAGTGGGATATTAAATCCCATTTCAAATTACCATGCATGTTTATATTTTTATTGTATGTATTTTATCTCATGTACACAACAGGGTAAAACAGTGCATTTTCAAAGACTGGCATTAAGTTCAGCAAAAGCAACTAATTTTGACGACAAGATGCAAAATATATGTGAAATAACAACTGCAGGAATGAACAAATGATGTGCACCATTTATCATTCAACACAAACAACAATATGTTTGGAAACTTTGGTAAAATTTAATCATTTTTCTACGCTAATCACCCTCAATAATTTAAATTGCTAATAATTTCTTGCAAATGAGGGCATTGCAAGATCTCAAGTGTGGGAAGGGATTAAATTCTTTCGGTTTTAAAAAAATTTGACATATATACTTGGTTTAATAGCCACCGTTAAACTTTACTAGTAACGCAGTAGTTGTATTAGAATCTAGTGCTCTCTGATAATAAAGAACAGCCATAGTCTTATATACTGACTACTCACTTCTAGTAAAAAAATTTAACTAAATGAACTCAAAATCATGTTTATACATATTTATGAACGATAAAACTAGGTGTTAACACCGAAATTATTGTTACCTCGAAAAGGACATAAATTGTGAAACAACCCAAAACGCTTGAATTCATTTAAAATGGAATAGAGGATAATAAAAAGGCAAAGAAAGAAAAATAAAAGCCAAGTGTGGGAAAAATTTACCAAGTTATTTAAAACATATATCACATATTTTTGTACAAATAATTGAAGATACTTTTGTTTTGGACAATATTAATCAGTTTTACCCAGTTTATTGTAATATAAATAGAATTTATAAGGAAGTACAGTCTTCCGAGAAAAAAACACGCGCTTCTTGATTTAGGTCAGGAAGTTGTCGTCCAGACCAGTTGTAAAGTCTACGAAAAACCTTGAAAAGTTTTCTCGAAAATCAGCTGGAAATCTACAGACCTCAGCATCAAACAGGGTCGCCAAGTGGTCAGACTTATCCTAACCATGAGAGGATCTGTCTCGTACAATGGGGGGTACCGTGCAAATTGCTTATAAGACTAATGAATCAGATCCCCGGAAAGGATAATCTCCTTAAAGATCAAAAATCAGCTTTTAAGCCTGATATTACTCAATCTTTGAGATTGACTTTTAAAGATTGAGAATTACAAACTCATGGAATTCGATGATATCTAAACTCGAGCTTGAATGAGAAAATATTTTGATCAAATTACAAACTGATTTGTTTTTTGAAAACCCATTTTCAATGCGTTCATTACCATTGAACGTAAAATCCTAAGAATTCACCGGAATTCATTAGGTCACCTGAACCAAATCGGGTGTCAATCGTAAGAACGGTGGTTGCATAGCATGATCGAAGACAGGACCTTGTGCCAGACCGAAAAACTATAGGGTGATCTTTACTATTGCTCCTACAAAGGATAATAATTGCATCCGACACGATATAGACCATAATAAAAAGTATGTCATTAGACATTGCCTTAACAGTTGCTTGTTCAACGCTTTCCTTTACAACCGGACGGTAGTTTACCGAAAGGTAATATACGGAGCAAGTATACTGGACGTGTTGCTTTCCCAATACAAGGTTAGCAAGTGGGTGACACAAAACCGCAAGTTTTGAGCTAAAATTTTCAAATCTGAAACCCACAAAACTCACAAAAACAATTTGCAAACACCGGTGAAGGGTTATTCCGGAAAACTTATCTAGGGTAAAAACTAGATTGAAATTTCAAAAGATCAAATGTTTTCATAAAGATCCAATATCCTAAAGGATCTAAATTTTTATAGTCATGTGGGACTGAAAACCACATCGTTACTATCATTGTTCATACCGCCATATTAAAATCACTGATGTACAAAGTGTGAAGAATAAAGAAGTGATTCTAGTAAAGTTATATTCAAGTTCTATATTGCTTGAGGACAAGCAACGCTCAAGTGTGAGAATATTTGATAATGCTAAAAACGAACATATATTTCATAGCATTATCCTTCAAGAAAGACAAGCTTTTAGTTGCAGTTGTTCTATTTACAAGTGATATTCGTTTAAATAATAAAAGGTGAAGACAAAAGACAGAATCGACGATTTGAAGACTCAAACGACCAAAACGCTAAAAAGTACAAAGTACAATCCAAGTGGTTCAATTTATTGATAAGAAACATCTCAAAATTACAAGAGTACAAGCCACAAAACGCAAAGTACAAGATATTAAATAGTACGCAAGGACGTTCGAAAATCCGGAACCAGGACATGAACCAACTATCAACGCGCGACGCAACGGAGCTAAAATTACAAGTCAACTATGCACACGAATATAATATAATATATAAATAATTCTATAAATTATTTATACTATATTTATATTAAAAACCGTCGGCAAATAAAAAAACAAAAGTACCTGAGCTGTAAAAGGGGACCATGCGATCGCATGGCCAGGAAGGCCAAAATCCATGCGATCGCATGGAGTACTGTAGCAGCTCAAGTCCTATAAATTGGAACGGTTTCTGCCGAGTAATACACACCTTCATCATATATCTTACTCTCTCTCAATATATATATATATATATATATATATATATATATATATATATTTAATTTTAATTTTAATTTTAAATTAATAATAATAAGGTTATAGTGGCGAATGTTTTAAGTTTGTAAGCCGAAATTATGTCCGTGTAACACTACGCGATTAATACTCATTGTAAGTTATGTTCAACCTTTTTAAATTAATGTCTCGTAGCTAAGTTATTATTATGCTTATTTAAATCGAAGTAATCGTGATGTTGGACTAAATATTAAAGATGGGGTTATTGGGCTTTTTACCATAATTGGGGTTTGGACAAAAGATCGACACTTGTGGAAATTAGACTATGAGCTATTAATGGGCTTTATATTAACTAAACGATACCTCGTTAATTTATTATAAATGTTACAATTTGACGTATCTATATATAACCACATACGCTTGACTGGGTACGGTGGGCGGGATATCTATAAATACTAATTATTGTTCATTTGACCAGACACGGGGATAGATTAATAGTCACTGGACTCATTAAAACAGGGGTGGATTACATTCAAGGGTAATTGGTGTAATTGTTAACAAAGTATTAAAACATTGGATTACACGCAGTCGATAACCTGGTGTATTCATTAAACAAAGTATTAAGACCTTGTTAAAGTTCGAATCCCCAATTAGTTGGAATATTTGACTTCGGGTATAAGGTTAATTTGACGAAGACTCTCGCACTTTATAATTATGACTGATGGACTATTATGGACAAAACCATATGGACATATCGAATAATCCAGGACAAATGACAATTAACCCATGGTAATAAACTAAAATTAACACGTCGAACATCATGATTACGAAAGTTTAAATAAGCATAATTTCTTTATTTTATATCTCATCGTACTTTTAATTATCACAATTTTATTTATCGTCATTTTATTTACCGCACTTTTAATTATCGCACTTTTATTTACCGTCATTTACTTTACGCTTTAAATTAAGTTGTATTTATAATTAATATTTTACATTAGGTTTTAATTGTGACTTAAGACATAAAATCGACAAACCGGTCACTAAACGGTAAAAACCCCCTTTTTATAATAATAATAATATTACTTATATATATATTGATACAAATATAGTTTAAAATAAATATAGCGTTAAACTCAGCTAGCTCCCCGCGGAACGAACCGGACTTACTAAAAACTACACTACTTTATGATTAGGTACACTGCCTATAGTGTTGTAGCAAGGTTTAGGTATATCCACTCTATAAATAAATAAATAACTTGTGTAAAATTGTATCGTATTTAATAGTATTTCGCAATAAAAATATAACTATTTCGTATACACCTCGCATAACATCACATAGACACGTATACAATGTTTTGACATATCATATCGACCCATCTATATATATTATTTGAGAACAACCATAAACACTCTATAGGCAGTAATGCTCTAGTTAGCTATATAGGGTTGAGGTTGATTCCAAAATAATATATATACTTTGAGTTGTGATCTAACCTGAGACTTGTATACACTGGGTCGTGGATTGATTTGAGATAATATATATTGATTTATTTCTGTACATCTAACTGTAGACAACTAGTTGTAGATTACTAACGTTGAACTGCTAACTTAACAAACTTAAATCGTTAAAACGTAATAAAAAAATGTTGTGAATATATTTCGATCATACTTTGATATATATGTATACATTTGTTATAGGTTCGTGAATCAACCCGTAGCCAAGTCTTACTTCCCGACGAAGTAAAAATCTGTGAAAGTGAGTTATAGTCCCACTTTTAAAAATCTAATATTTTTGGGATGAGAATACATGCAGCTTTATAAATGTTTTACAAAATAGACACAAGTACGTGAAACTACTCTTTATGGTTGAATGATCGAAGCCGAATATGCGCCTTTTTGCTTGGTAGCCTATGAATTAGTAAACCAGTCTACTAATTGACGCGAATCCTAAAGATAGATCTATTGGGCCCAACAAACCCCATCCGTTGTAGCGGATGCTTTAGTACTTCGAATTTATCATGTCCGAAGGATGTCCCGGAATGATGGGGATATTCTATATGCATCTTGTTAATGTCGGTTACCAGGTGTTCACCATATGAATGATTTTTATGCAGATTGCATGTTATTGAAAAATGGAAATGAAAATCTTGTGGTCTATTATTATGATTTGATAAATATATAGGTTAAACCTATAACTCACTAACATTTTTTGTTGACGTTTAAAGCATGTTTATTCTCAGGTGATTATTAAGAGCTTCCGCTGTTGCATGCTAATTTATGGACAAGAGTTGGAGTCAGCATGCTTGTATAATATTGTTTAAAAACTGCATTCGAAGACTTAAATTGATGTGTAATATTATTGTAAACCATTATGTAATAATCGTGTGAAAACACTATATTTTAGATTATCATTATTTGATAATCGTCGTAATATTTTTAAACCTTTATCGATAAAATAAAGGTTATGGTTTCTTTTAAAATCGAATGCAGTCTTTGAAAAACGTCTCATATAGAGGTCAAAACCTCGCAACGAAATCAATTAATATGGAACGTTTATAGGGTATGTTTGGCAACAGAGGCGTCTTTAAGCATAGGCAAGATAGGCAGCCGCCTAGGGCCCAAAAAATTTTAAGGGCCCAAAAATTTGAATATCTATATACTTTTCCCAAAATATTATGTTTAATTAAAAAAAATTGTCAATTAAAGTTGTAATGCTGTAACTTTAAATAGTTAAATACATCGTAAGTAAATAAATAGATAAATCTAAGTATTATCTTTTTATATGTATCAAAAAATTAAACGTGTATAAGAGACCACTTTTATTTTCGCCTAGGGCCTTCAAATTATTGAGACGGCCCTGTTTGGCAAGGGGCTTTTTGGAGCTTTTAGAAACTTTTAGCTTTTAGTTTTTGAGAAAAAGCTCTTATATGATAAATAGCTTAGTTTGGTTAACAATTATAAAGCTTTTAATATGATGAAAAAGCTCCAAATTTAAAACGTTAGATGGAGTAGCGTTTGAGTTTGTATAGAGCGTTTGGTCTATATATTACTTAAACACCCTTCTAAAATTTTAGCAATTCTTCCACGTAGATTAAATTGATTATGGAGCATTCATTTTTTAATATATCCTAACAGAGACATATATATCCGGTACAACAATACAACTAGAGATATATCAAACGAAATAATATTTCTTTTAACTTGTTTTTCGTTAATAATTAATAATTATAGTATCATTGATTGATTAATTAAATTGCATCATCTTATAGTGATAAAGCTTTCATCAAATTGCCCATTTTTGTAATAAACTCGAAAAATGCAGTGTGTGAAAAGACGATTCATGACAGGCATCAAATCTTATTGTTCTATATCATCTTAAATTAGAGTTATTTGGTGGCCAAAAGGATTGTTCATTATTACAACACAGTTGGTTATTACACCATAGTTCCACATAATCACTACAAAAAGAACATGTCGCTGAAAAGTTATGTTCATACGTACGAGTAATTTATACTAACTAATAACACAACACATGCCATTATGATTATGTTTCTAACATAGAAAGTGTATAGAACAACAAAAGTTTGCACAGCTTGCTTACACAATCATTGTGCTGCTGCAACTAGAACCACATAGGTGGCTCAGATTTTACTAATGCTTCGTTGCAGATGCAATATCATTAAACGAGGTTCTTAAACGTCTTTCCTTCATATCACATTGAATCTTTATACAATCCAACAATCCATTCATGACATTGTTAGCTTCAAGGCACAAACTAGAAAATCGCTCTTCCACTTTATCCCTCTTTGACTTTGGCAATTTAGTCAACAAACCTTCTATGCGCTGCAAAAGTGACATGATGTGACCAGTTTTGACATTCCCAAACTGTATCAAAGCATCCATATCCTCCCAACACACCTTGACTTGATTCAGCTTTCGCCCAATATGAATTGTCGTTTTTGTCCCTTGCTCCTGCTGGTACACAAAGGGTGTCCTCCCTTGTTCTTAAAATTGTTATGAGCACCATTTTTAGTTCATCCATTATCTTTAGCGCTGATGTGGCATCCCTCGCTGCTCTAGCTTCCTGCAGTTTTCCATGATATTATACAATTAATAATAATAAGACCCTATATTAAAGTCATATATCCATGTGTAGTACCTCACGTGTAATCATTGTGAAAGTGGCTGTTGGAGTGCTGTTTAAGAAAAAGCTCATATCATCAGTACACAAATTTACTTCTTCACATGCCTCTTCTGACAACGATTCTGGATAGATCTTCAAATTTGTTATGTTAGCAAATGGTGAAGATTGATGCAAGCATTGTTCCACTGATGAAGAAAGGAACTGTATAAAAAAAAAAAAAAAAAAAAAAAAAAAAAAAAAAAAAAACCTTAAAATTGTACAGAGAAAGTTAAGGGATTATAAAGTATAAACACTAAGACCCAAATACCTCAATAGCTTCCAAGTTAATTGTAAGAAACTTGATATTGTTGAACTGTTGAAGCAGATTAACAATTTTACAAGCACTTAAATCATGTGGTTTGCTGATGCAGATATCCACCTTCTCCAAAGATGGCAAAGCACCTTTAATTAACAGCAAATTTGATTTGACTTTTATATATCAAAGTAGTAAGGTCGGGTCCACAAATCTCAAGCTCACCATCAAAATTTATAATACTGAGTGTCTTGAGTCGGGGTCCAACTTCATAAACAGGTGTCTTTGACCAATAGTCTTGTCTATTTGCAAATTCCCATTCAGATAGTTGATGACGGCCAATAGTAAAACAATTTGATCCTGTTAGGCTGCAGTTACTTAGGTTGAGATCCTTCATATTTTACAGTTTTTGAAAAGATAAAATTCTGTATCCGAAAATGTCACAAAATTAAGATGCAATGTTGTTAATGCTGGAAGGTACCAATCACCAACAAGTTTAATGGAACCACCTTCATCAGATCCACTCAAAGTGAGATGTTTAAGAAATGGATAAGCAAATTCAGAAATAGGGACTTTGATCATTTTTTTCAGGCATAAAAGTCATACTCAGTTGTTGAACTGGAACGAATGATTCACAGATAACAAGTTTATAGAGAAATGAATCAAACGATTGGGTAAACCGTCCATTAAAATTGAATTTGATAGAAGACAGATCTACCCTAGTAACCCTACGATTGCGAAGAGTTAAGAAATTTTTAATAAACTTGCAGAATTTGGGCTGTGAAGGGAAATCAGACCTTGATATTTCAAGAAATGGAATCGTAGTCCACATATACCTCCATCGAGATGACAAAACACTTAATTCAATAATATTTTGTAAGCTGATAAAAGAGAGGATTTTATAAATAAGCTCATCTGGCAAGCTGCTAAGTCTATCGTGTTCTATGTTTATTCTCGTTCTATCACATCGAGAATTCATGCTTTTGACTTCTTCTTTGAATCAAAAGCTGCAATTTAGCATACAGAATCATCAGAACATAATAAACACTCTAATTGTAAATTTGCAACTGAGATGAACATGTTCTCTATATAACATAAATTACTACTCTAAAACTTCAAATTACTCTCATTGATTTAGCATGTATTACTTATGAATCCAATGATATTTAGGAGCCCTGACTATTTAAGATTTTAAGATGTGTTTGAAAATGATGATTTTAGTAAAAAAAAATTCTTTTCAAAAGGTAGGCACATATTACTGTGTTTATGTTAAAGTGTATATATATATATGTACTCAATTATAAAAATTTGGTTGAAGTACTTGAAATCTTAACTTTAATGTATTTAAAATTACTAACATACTAGCTTAAGACCCGCGGATTCGCGGGTTTCGCCCAATAAAAAAATTTGAAATATATTATAAATTATGTGTTACATCAAATAAATATTTGGCACAAATGTTGTATAATAATTAATTACAATTTACAATAATTACAATTATGAGATGTGATATTGCAACTCCAATTAAAAACAACAGTGTCTTTGTAACTATGATGAAGTACTGTATGAGTTAGCTTAAACAAAAATTGCATAACATGGTTAGTTTCGGTCCACTTTTAAGCCTTCTCCACCAAATGCCCTTGAAACCTTCCTCCACTTTCTTCATCCTTTTTACCTATAAAAACATAATATATGATAATCAGTTTTCTACTTCCGATTTATATGTCTATGATGGTCAACCACCTAAACTCCAAGATGAAAAAATGGTTTGAGTCACCATTGTCAAATAATATCCATCATAGCTTAGCGCACATCGGATAGCTATGACAAGAAACAGTACTCCATAATCAAACTTATTATTGGTATTAATACAATAAATTTATATTAAGTTGTTCAATACTCATATGAGATAGATATTATTATAGGCGAGTCTAGTTTGCATGTAGTTCTTATCCTAACTGAATGTCCATGAACTAATGCAAATAAAGCTTTTGTAATCTATTAAGAATACAAACTTCAATTTTGTTGAAATAAAATATAACCAGATCAGACCATCCAGTACTCAAATGGGTAATGATTTAAAATGGGACATTTTAATAGGCTCTAATCAGTTTAACCCATTTACCTTATAACTATGCTCATATTAACCCGTTTGACATGATCACTAGGCACTATCATGTTTGTGACTGAAGTAAACCAATGATATCACGAAGTCAATGTCAGCGTAGAAGAGAGGAGGGAGAAATAGTTTCAACAAATAGCATTGTATCCAGGTAGACTAATGATATTTATAACATGGAAGCAACCCTATGTATGATATTTGAAAACCATCGCTAGCTGTTAAAGAATAATGATATTTAAATTGTTGGAAACTTACCGAAAAACAGTGAATTCTTTTGTGTGATATTAAACCGGAACGATTTAATTTTTAAGATAAATCAAAACCCGTTCGATCTTGATATGTAACAACGAATAGATGATAAAAATAAATATTCCTGAATAGCTCCACACCATGGAGCTTATATCCAATGACCTTACACCATTAACCAAAGGGTGAAAAATATTCCTGAATAACACTTAAATTATGCGGGCCAAATTACCAAGCATAATTAAATCAAAATACCTATCTTACCAATTTGCAAACAATTGTATTGCTTTATATCTTTCTGAAATTGGGGAATTAGCAGACAAAATAAAATTAAATAAATGAACAGAATAAAACAAAAGATATAGAAATTAAACTGAAGATTCACTAAAGGTCAAATCTGAAAATGTGGCATTCTTCTTTATGCTTTAAAATTGGTTGTCTAAGAGGACAAACCAATATAGCCACCAATCAAAAATGACTTCCATGTGTCACATGTACCTTATCACCATCACACAGATGCACCGTATTCAGTTTAGATAATTATTTTTTTATATTCATTAAAGTTTCTCATGTAACTAACTAATTAGGTTGCAAGCAAAGTATTTAAATAACTCTAATTTAAACCTCAAGTATCACGAAAATGCATGAATAATAGAATGACACACCTGCTCTGATTTTGCCAGATATTTTCGTATCCCGGATATCATTCATTAGCTGATCCAACCTCATCTTGAACATCCTCGACAGATATGTAAGGCTTGTCTTCCAGTTTAAAATTGGTATCTTTCAAAGTTCTCATGATATCTTGCTAGTTTGGATTGCACGTAAAAGTCAGGAAAAGGTCTGGATAACCAAATGATCTAAATAAAAAATAATGCAATAGCATCCCGATGGTTTTCCACCGTATATCCAACACTTCCCGTGAAAGTTTGTCTGTGTTTCATGAACCTGTAACATTTGTTATGTCCGTCAGTGAATTACATGTCAGTATGTTTTGATTATTTAGTATGTAGGATATAGTCTCAAACTCCAACATGGTGTAAGCATCCCCTAAAAAATGTTGATACAGCTTTCGACTACCGAGTAATAGTAACAGGGGCATATAATATGGGGAGTGATCCTCACACACTAGATTTTGATCCATACACACTTAATTGGCTATTATACCCTTACTTATGTTTAGAATAATAATAAAAGTTCAACTCCCAAGATAAATGTAGGGATATAATTGTAAGTTTATGGTACAAAAATGTGTATGGATCAAAAAGTAGTGTGTGAAAATTACCTCCCAAATAATATCTATGATTATGATTCTATTTATGTGTTACTCTATAATTTTATACTTACCAACATCAATACAAAAATTAAATTATAGATGAAAGGAAAAATTAAAAATATAATCGTATATAGTTGCATTTGTAAAAAATAAAATTTGTTTTTTTCTCTATATTTACTTTATAGATCGAAAGGTAGCAAAAGTTAAATAAAAAAACATAAACCTCAACATTTATTAAGAACTAACCTTGGAGGAATGCAGGCTACAATAGATAAATTATCAGTATATAAATTGCAAGATGAATTATTTATTCAAATGAGTTTTTGTAATTACATGAAAGAGTATCTATGATCAGTGGATATATACACAAGGCCGGCTAAGGCTATGGGCGAAGCGGGCGACGGCCCTGGGCATCACGCGGTTAGGGGCATCATTTCGAAAAAATTTATTAATACTCATAGTTTAAATCTCCTAAAGATATATGTTTGTGTAACTGTTGGGGGCATTTTATAATCATTTCGCCCGGGGCATGCAAAAATTTTGACCAAAGTTTGACCGGCCCTGTATATACAGCTCATTTTGCAGAAATTTGGGTTGTAGAAAACACCCTTTTTGCAAAAATTTAGTTGTATAAAACCCAATTTTCACCTTTCCGCACCACCTCTTTCTAAAATATTGTCAAGCATTGATTCCTATTTTCGTTTCATTTCCGTTATTTTTTATTAGATTCTTGTTGAAAAAACCCCGAGTTTCTTTATTCTACATAAGAGAATGAATCTAAAAACCATCATACAATTGCTATTGCTATTAGTATTTCAAGTAATATATGGGAGTGCAAAATCAAATACCTTTAAAGACATTTAATGGCATCATTAACTATGAATGCAACTTTCAACATCAAAATTTTGGATTTCTTCCTTATCCTAATGATGAAAAACCTGCAATCAAATAAAATGATCATGTAAAACTTAAATACTTAGTGTACCCTGTACAAACATAAAATTAGAGGTTTCTCTAATGATACAAAAGTGAGGATTTTTCCAAAGAGTTTGATGCAGACAGTGTTCTAAAAAACGGCCGAGACGGGCGTCGCAACGGTTTTACCATGCTACCGTTGCAACGCACCTAGAAACGGTTAAAAAACAGTTAAAACTTAGAAAACGGTCAACAACGCCAAAAATACAGTCAACAACGGTTAACAACGGTCGAGACGGTAAAAAACGGCCAAGATGGTCGAGCTGGGGTCGAGACATTTGTTGACCAACGTTGACTTTTTAAATAAATTTTAAAAATAAACATTTCAAACATAAATATTTTAATCTAAAGGCAAATATCTACATTTACTTTGAAATAATTATGTTTGAAATGTTTATGTTTGAAATATATATAATAAGTCAACGTTGGTCAACATCCGTCTAGACCCTATATCAACCCCGTTTTTTTCGTGCGACGTTTTAAGGTCTCTACCGTCTCGACCCCGTCTCACATTTTTTTCAACCTTGGATGAGATGATATGTTGGTGGCCAGTTAGGGTTTCAATTATACGATATAAGGCGTATTGTTATAGACTGACCATATATGAAAAGGAAGACCCGAAAAACCTTGGATCAATAATGAAAACACCAATCAATGCATACCTGATTCGTGAGAGTGAGGTTCTGTGAGCATCTTCCTACTAATATAATCATGTAAACTAACTTATTAAGGACACTACCAAAATCATAATATAAACTCATCAAATATTTTTAAAAACCCTAAATTCAGTTTTCAAACTTAATGTATCTTCCTTTTACCATGAATATAATTTCAAACTTAATGTATCTTCCTTTTACCATGAATATAACACTTAATGTTGGTCTTCATCAAAATAAAATCGGCATCAAGAAACTAATATACAAACTTCAAACTTGCACTGTCTATAAAATTCAAACATAAAAATCTTACAGTTTACCTTGATCATAAAAAAGGATTTACAGTTGCAGGTCCAAGAACATAACCAAATAAATACAAGACATCCCTTCACAATTAGAAGACTAAAAACAGAATAAAAATTTACAATTTAATTTTCAAGAAAACTTCATTAGGGCATAAACACAAACACCTACCCTGCAATCCAAAGATTAATATTGAGGCCTAAAATTAAGGATTCACACATATTTATATCATGTATACCTGCGTACAATAACATGAACCCTAATCCACGAAAACGCCAAAAATCCGATGTACACCTAGGAATTTCAATTCACACTACTACGAATAAATTGAGAATAATCAGAGACAGATAAGATACAAACTTACTGTGGGTGTACATCGAATAAATTGATCATCATAACCACCGTCATTATCGAATTTATCGTAACCATCGACGCCCAAACGTACTACGAATAAAGTGATCATCGTAACCATCGTCATGTGGCGAGGTATTGCAATCGGAGTTGAAAATTCTACATCTGATTATGTCTCATCCCGATTAATTTTGTAGTTAGCTGTAACTACGTCAGAAACTGTTTAATCTTCCTATTATTCGTTCAAACAGTTCGAATTTGGGGACAAAACCATTCAATTTGATTTTGATTTTGATTTTAGAGTTAGTGTTTTGGGGAGAAAGTTAGGGTTCTTCTGATGTCGTGAATGAACGAAACGTTTTGAACCCCTAATCTTTATCATTTCTCCCGTCCGTTTTAAGTTTTACAAGGGTAGTATTGGAAGGTTGTAGTCTGCATTAGACTTATTGACTTATAATTATGTTTAATGGTGTAGATTAAGGGGTAGTGATTGTCATTTAATTGATCTAATGGTTGATATTAGAAGTTGAATTTTAATATATCTCAATTAACATTTTCTTTTAATATATAGTGTAGATATTCCTATCAAACGCATATTCCCAAAATAAAGAAATTATTTATGGATGCAGCATAATTTAATTGAAATTTTCATCCAAAGCCATATGATAATCATCGAAGAATAGCAATAGCAATTTCCTAATATAATTGGTAAATACAGCTGAAACTCTTATATAGTTTAATTTCATAACTATTTTTGATTGCAAGCCCTAAATAAGGAAAGAAACAGTATCAATCAATCTAAGTAATGATAAGAATTGATTTCATTATCGCAAGTAGCAAACGAGCAAAAGATTAAGAAACTAAAAATGATTTAGCAGTCGGTTAGGGTTTATTATTTGAAAAAACGTACCTTCAGAGGATCATTCGTAACTTTTGAGACTACCGCGCATGAAAATGAATAGTACAAATTTATGGGAGGTGAATACCGATGGACGATTTGAAAGGTGTCGTATTGAAAAACTTAATTTGTTTTTAAAGTGTCACTAGCTTATTTACCAAAGAGATACACGCAGTAATATGGGGTAATAATGTTTTGTCCAAAGTTATGGTTTTTCATTGGCTCGCAATCAAAGATATGGGGTATTAATGTTTCGTCCATAGTTATGGTTTGATCTTCAAGCATGCGTTTGGGAGCATAATCCTTTCTTACTTTGCCATTAGCTTTCTTCTTTATGTTGCTCATCTTTTGTATTTTTCCATGATTTGTATCTTGGTTGTAATCATCGTTCCATTGTCGTTTTTTCGATATCCTTCATTATTTTGATGAAGTATCGTGTTTAATAAAATTTCATCTTTTTCGCCATAAAAAAAAAAAAGATACACGCAAGTAAGGGCATGTTTATTTTCAGCTTAATGAGCTGCGTTGAATGACAAGCTTATTCGGTCTATCTATATAGAAGCATTATTCGGTCAGGCAAAAGATATGTGTTGTCCCCATATTGCCTGCTTTTTCTCAATACTACCCCTGCAAATATAATCATACCTGGAAAATAACAAGACCCACTTTTGTAGATGCAAGACTCTACTTTTAATTTTGAAAAAAAAAATCTCACCTCAAAAATGATTTTAAAATCCACCACAAACAATGGTGCGTGTGTGAATACTAAATGCTAAAAATCTGAAGACTTATCATGTCTATGAAGAAGAAGATGTGACCTAAATGCTAAATAGTGAAGACCAATTTTGTATGTTATAGTTAGAAGCATATTTCTAAGTTTGCGAGATTGCAGACAGAATAAGACATTATTATATCTTATTATTTTGAAAAAAATACAAACAGTCTGAAGTGAAAACGTCTATGAGTGCGCAGACAATAAAACATAATAAGATCAAGACCTTGTATATTCACAAAAGGTTTGCCAACTACAAGTATTTAAAATTTTACATATTTATTAGGTGCACTGTATCGTAATGGCATAACATAGAAAACTCCATTATATAAACATATGAATAACAAACACTTCATAATGAATTTGTTATGTATTTGTATTAAAATTGTAGTTGTTAATGAAAGTTCACATAGTCAGACCCCATTTGTTTAGTTCACCACAGTTACACATGAATACATGATCAGTGCAACAAAACATGGAGATTGATATTTCTAACATGAGTTTTACTTGTTCCACCTAAATTCTCTAAAATGCCCTTAATGATAAGCTTACACAAACTTTTTAAACTTTTTATTATAATTTATTAAGATATATTTTGAAGAAAAAGCATGAAATGATGATGGAACAAGTAAAACTCATGGTGGAAGTATCATCTCCCCAATGATGAATAGTGACGAATCATAGGTACATGTAATACATAACCAATAACGTAAGACATGCCATTTGACTATGTTTAGGATATCAAGAGTTTGCAGATCGCAAAGACAACGACTCTGCTGCTGAAGCAAGTAAAAGTCAGCAGTAATCAAAACAAAAGGCGTAACTGCTCACAATTTACTAATGTTTTGTGAGTCAATGAGAACACACACACACACACACACACACACACACCAAAAAAAAACCTACGATTAGCTAAGAAGATGGTTGCGCTGCTGAAGTGATATCATTGAAGCAGTTTCTTAAACGCTTTTCCTTCATATCACATTGGATCTTCACCCAATCTAACATTTCATTCATGACACTTTTAGCTTCAACGCACAAACTAGAAAACCTTGCTTCCAATTTATCCCTGTTTGACTTTGGCAGTTTTGTCAAGAAACCTTCTATACGTTGCAATAGCGACATAATGCGGCCAGTCTCCACTCTCCCTTCCTGAATCTGAGCATCCATGTCTTCCCAACATACCTGAACTTGTTTCGTCATTTTCCCAATGTGAATTGTCGTTTTTGTCCCTTGTTGTTCCGCCCGGTCAAACCAGGCTGCCCTCCCACGCTCTTTCATCTTTGTTTTGGTGTTCTTAAAAACTGTTTTCTGCAGGCCTAGCACCGATTTTAGTTCAGCCATTACCTCTTGCGCTGATGTGGCATCCCTCGTCGCTCTAGCTTCCTGCAATTCTTCCATGATATTAAAAAAATTTATAGAAATCACAATAAAACCTATCTTATAGTCATAGTTACAACCCAAAAACAGTCAAAAAAATACCATGAAGTAAACAAAAAAAAAATCATCTACTAAAGCTTGTGAACTACTCAACTTGGTGATAAACATCTAAATGTCATCATGATCTTTTCTGTATAAATTTAACAAGATGGTAATACCTCGCGTGTAATCATTGTGAAGGTTGCTGTTGGAGAGCAGTTTAACAAACATTTAACTTCAGTAGACGTAATTACGTCTTCGCATGCCTCTTCTGACAAAGATTCCGGATAAATCTTTAGGTTTGTTAAGTTAGCAAATAGAGAAGGTTGATGCAAGGTTTGTTCCACTGATGAAGAAAGAAACTGCATAAAAAGTAAAAATCCTAAAATTTTTACAAAGAAAGCAGAATGCATATTCAATCTTCAGAACTTCAGATACAAATACAAATGCATAGCTATATTCAATATATCTTTTACAAGTGTTATTTCATCAACACTAAATTGTTTGGCTAACTGCAACATAGTATAAAAGCCCATAAGGACTCTTATCACGCCCTTTTTTGTTAAATTAAACTTATCAAAACTTGTTTTTGTTTAATAAAGTTCTAATGTCAATTCAGTGATATATATAAAACTAATTGCAGAATCCACATTATCAGGTATATACACTAAGAACCAAATACCTCGATAATTTCCAAGTTAACTGTAAAATTCTTGGCGTTGTTAAATTGTTGAAGCAGATCAACAATTTTAACAGCACTTAAATCACGTGGTTTGCTAATGCAGATATCCACCTTCTCCAGAGCAGGCAAACCGTCTGCAATTGACAGCAAAGAAGACTCACTTTTATATAGAAAAAAAGTAACGTCGGGTCCACAAATTTCAAGCTCGCCATCACAATTTATAATGCTAAGAGTCGTGAGTCGAGGTCCAACTTCATATACAGGCGGCTTTGTATAGTAGTCCTTATCATTTTCAAATTCCCACCAAGGTATTCGACGGCGGCCAATAACAAAACAATCCGATCCCGTTATGCTGCAATTACTTAAGGTGAGATCCTTAAGTTTTCTACACTTGAAAATGAGATAAGATTTAGTATCTGGCAACGTCACAAAAGAAAGATGCAATGTAGTTAAAACTGGAAGGTCCCAACTATCAACAAACGTTATAGTTTGACCTTTATCAGATCCACTTAAAGTGAGATGTTTGAGAAACCAAAACTCAAAGCCACCAAGAGGGAAATCGATCGGTTTTTCAAGCATGAATGTCATAGTCAATTGTTGAACATGATGGGCGTGTGCATAGTTGATAATTCTATTGAGAAACGATTGGCTGAACTTTCCACTAATTTTGAACTTAATAGAAGATATATCGACCCAATGATTGCGGTAAGTTAAATAATGGGTGATAAACTTGGAGAATTTGGGCTGTGAAGGGAAAAGATTTCTCGAGAATTCGAGATATGGCATATTAGTCCACATATACCTCCATCGAGATGACAAAACACTTAGTTCAACAACTTTTATTAAGTTGATAAACGAGAGGATTTTATAGATAAGTTCATCTGGCAAGCTGCTAAGTCTATCACGCTCTACGTTCTTTCTCATTTTTTCAGATTGAGAATTCATGCTTTTGCCTTCTTTTTTTGACAAAAAAGCTGCAGATTAGCATAAGAATGTAATAATCAGAACTTACTAAACACTCTTGACAGAAATGCATAATTTCAAATTTGCATCTGATTTTGAACTTCATTTTTCTGATGTGTGCTAGTAAGAAATTCAATCAATAAAATAACATTAATTGGTACTCTAAGACTTCTACAAATTACCATCATTGACGTATGATGTATCACGTTCAGCTTATATCGGCACCATATCATAATACATTTGGTTCAAGTACTTGAAATCTTAATTTCAATGTATTTGAAATCAATAATATACTCCTACCAACCACATATTCCCAAATGAATTTTTATCAAACATAACATTTTTAATATCGAAGCATATAATAATATGATTAGATTTAGGTATCATTTATACATGTAACAAAATAGCAGAAACTATGATGTTTATTTTCAATATAACTTTTACTTTTAATATCAAGCCCTAAATATAGAAAACCAGTATCAATCAATCAATCTACATAATAATAAGAAATGATTTCATATCGCAAGTAGCAAACAAATGAAAGATTGAGAAAAAAAAAAAATAGCAGTCGGTTAGGACGAATCGTACCTTTTTCAGAGGATCATTCGTAGCTTTGGAGATTACCGCGCGTAGCTCACCTATGAAATTGAAGAGTTGAAGAGTACAATTAAAAGAGCGCCAATCCTAAGTGGATTTGGGCTTTTGTTAATTGGGCCTTCTCCATGTAAGTTAGTCTACATATGCAAGCGCAAAGCCGGTTTTAAAAAACTGGCACAAAAAACGAAACCGATCTGGGTAAAAAAACTGAACCGATTTAACAGGTTTGTGTGTTTATAACCGGACGGTTTTTTCCAATTAAAATCGGCTTAAACAGGTTTTTTGTCGGTTAGGAATCGGTTTGTATTTTTAAAATTTTAAAAATTTTGAACCATTTTACACTCATAAATTTTGTAAAACAGGTGTTACACTATATTAGTTAAGGTTGAAAACACATCAAAAACACACACAAAAATATTTCTCAATCTCTATACTTGGATACTCCAATATCTTTGGTAATTGCTATAATGGATCATTCTCAAGTTTTCGGTTCTGCATCTGTTGGAAGCAATGTGCAAAACAAAACGTATAAAAATTGTTGGGATTAAACAAACTACTCGAAAACCGAAGATTTAGGTTAATTATGATTTATGTTTTATGGATGATAGGTACGAAAAGGGTTGCAAGCAATGTGGAAGCTTCTTAACCCCACGTCTAAGTCAACATACTTAAAACATAAAACCAATTCTTGTAGAGTGGTGAATTTAGATCACTCACAAGCTACAATTGGTTCCGATGGTGGTGTTTCTAGATATGATAATGAGGCGCTTTGAGAAGCTTCTACGATGTTTGTAATTTAAGAAGTGTTTCCATTCAACCACTTCAACAACGTCAAACTTACATAGATAAATAAGACTAGACTACAACCACGGTATCAACAAGTAAATTGTGCTACTTTTAGAATTGGCGCTTACAAATTACGAGAACTTGCAAAGAAATTATTGACAGTTTTCAAATCTGTAAATATAATGCTTCTATAACTTGTGACATTTAGACCGCACCAAGTGCTACAACAAATTTTTATCTTACCGTTACAGCTTATTGGTTGAATCTCGATTCTTAGTTGTTATTGAAACAGAAAATTGTTTTTAAACTAATTTATTATCTTCGTACGTGAGCGGATTTAAGGAACTTTTTAATGATACTCTAATTGAATATAATTTGACCAGTAGAGCTTTTACGATTTTACTAGATAATGCCTCTAATAATGTTATAGCGATGGATTTATTATAATTACGTGTAAACTCAATTTTAGATGATGTTGATATACTGAAGAAATTAATAACACAAACACCAAATTTAATCGATTTACTCAAATGCATCAACAATATAGCCAATCTTCAATCAGAAACACAGAACCGAAATTACAAGCACACCTCACTATTACAGAACTTAATAATGAATTACAAGAATAGAAAAACTAAGTGAGCAAAATGATGAACAAGCTTTGGAACAATCGGCTGGAACACACAAGGGACTCAAACCCTAATCAGATCAAAAGTGAACGATGTACTTCATCACCAATAATCAACGAATATATAGCCATAAGAATGTAGGGTTGACACATCTGGTCCTCCAACTTATTTTCCTCAGCAACACCATCCTTTTTATTATTCAACATTGGCCACTACACATAAACTTAAACTAACATTAGAAACCAATGAAACTTACAAGGGTAACATTGTCAATTCAACACCCTCCCTCAATCCTATCCTTGTAAATGTTAATTAACCCAAGTTCATTGCAAAAGGAATTGTGTGGGGCTTTGCTTAGAGCTTTAGTGAAAATGTCTGCTACCTGATTCTCAGTATTAATATAACTTGTTTTAATTTGACCAGAAATGTTTTTGTCTCTAACAATGTGAACATCAATTTCAAAGTGTTTTGACCTTTTATGAAAGACAGGATTGGCAGCAAGTAAAAGAGCAGATTTGTTATCACAATAAAGATTTACAGGTAGCAGGTTTTTACTTTTAGATCATCAAGAAGCTTCACCACCCATATTATCTCACAAGTGGTGGCAGTCAGAGATATGTACTCAGATTCAGTAGAGGACCTAAACACAGTGGGTTGTTTTTTTACTTTTCCAGGCAATTTAGAACCTACCCAAATAGAGACAATAGCATGAGACAGACTTTCTAGAGCTCAAGCATTTACCCCAGTCAGCATCTGAATAAGCAGTTAAATTCAACATACCTGGGGTTTTATTAATGGAAATACCAGCACCTGGATTGCCTTTTAAGTATCTTAAAACCCTAAAGGCAGCTTTCACATGTGATTCAAGAGGGGAATGCATGTATTGGCTTAGACATCCAACAACATAGTATATATCAGGTCTAGTCATGGTCAAATAAATAAGCTTTCCAACCAGCTTTTGATATCCACTTATATCAGGAAGCAAGTGATCATCATCAGATTCAGTGGAGTTTAAAATCACACCAGGTTCAAGAGGAGTAGCCATTGGTTTACTTTCAATCATACCAAATTCACATAAAAGTTCAAGACAGTATTTTCTTTGTGACATACATAAACCCTTTTCAGTTTTGACCACTTCCATACCCAAAAAATATTTTAGCTCTCCCAAATATTTTATTTTAAACTTTGACTTAAGAAAGTTTTTGACCCTTTCAATTTCACCCACATTATTTCCAGTGATAATAATATCATCAACATAAACCAACAGAATCACAAACGCATCCTTCACATATAGAGTATATAGAGAATAGTCATTAGCACTTTGCACAAAACCATATTCATTTAGAAAACTAGACATTTCATTCTACATTCTAGGGGCTTGTTTTAGGCCATATAGGGACTTATTTAGTTTGCAAACTCTATTGTCATTTGAAGAGAAATAGCCCTCAGATAATGTCATGTAAACTTCTTCATTTAAATCACCATAAAGAAAGGCATTATTTATATCAAGTTGAAAGAGGGTCCAATTGTTTTGAACAGCAAGATTGAGAATGCATCTAACAGTGATCATTTTTGTAACAGTAGAAAAGGTTTCTTCATAGTCAATGCCCTCCCTTTGAATAAAAACCTTACCCACAAGTCTAGCTTTGTATCTCTCAATTTCACCATTAGACTTGTACATAATCTTATAAACCAATTTGGACCCAACAGGTTTTCTTCCTTCTGGAAGTTCATTTAGGGTTCAAGTATTGTTCCCATTGAGAGCTTCCATCTCATCATTCATAGCATCAATCCAGTGTTGACTCTGGGATGCTTCATGATAAGATGTTGGCTCTTCAGACTTATCAGGGCGGGAATGAAAGCATTTATCCTTTTTTGACAAATTTGAGTAGCAAACATAATCATTTAAAGGATATTTGACATTGGTGTTAATCTCATAATCCTTATATTTAATAGGAAAAGAAAAGCCCTTTGTCTGCTAGATTTTCTAGGGCTACCCTCTTCTTGATTAGTTTGAGATTCTTGATTATATTCATTTGAAGAATTGCCCTCACGAGGAATAGGTTCATTCTCTAGTGTTGTAGTGGTATCCAGGCTGCCAGATGGAGAGCCATGGTACCCTGAATCACTTCCACTACCTCACTATCTATTGAATCTCCCTCTTCATCATTGGGATTTATGGGAGCATTTGGAGTGTCAAAAACATCAAAAAGTTTAAGGAGTTCAACACAGAACTTGTGCAATCATCATTTTCAGAAAACAATTCATTTTTAAAGGGAAAAATAGTTTCATAAAACTTAACATCTCTGGAAAAAAAAATAAAGGTTTTATTATCCAAACTAAACAGTTTATAACCCTTTTTGAAATTTGAGTAGCCTAAAAACACACACTTTTCAGATCTTTTTCCAAATTTATCATTTTGATTTAGAATTTAAGCATAACACAGACACCCAAATGCTCTTAAGTGAGAGAGACTAGGAGAAAATTTAAAAATTATTTCAAAGGGAGACTTTCCAGACAACACAGAAGGGGGTAACCTGTTGATTAAATAAACAACAGTTAAAATACATTCAGACCAAAACCTTAAAGGTATATTAGCTTATAACAGTAAAGATCTGGCATCATTCAGGAGATGTCTGTGCGGTGATGACCCGGGAATTTCTGACCAAATCTAAACTAAATCTTTATATTGTTCTGGCACGATAAGCAAAGTCTGTAATGTTGAGTCTCGAAATTTTTGGAACTACGTTCATATATTCAATTACCTTTGACCAATACCAACGATTCACGAACAATTATTTATAAATAAATATGTGTATATATTATATAAAGATAAAAAAATAAAAAAAATAAGAATATATAATATTTGGGCTTAATAAAGTATACCTTAACTAAGTTAAATTTAAAATGTAAAATAATAGTTAGAATAATTAAGTTACAATTAAAATGAATATAAGTATGAATATATATATATATATATATATATATATATATATATATATATATATATATATATATATATATATATATATATATATATATATATATATATATATATGTATATGTATGTGTATGTGATATTATTATGAATCCATATATAATTTCTATGAATAATTATTAATATAATATAATATACATAAATTGTATAAGTAATAAATATTCTTGTTATATAATATGTCAAATGATTAAAAATTACATAAGTAATAATATATACATAGTTGTTGTAATAATGTTGTTACTTTCACTATATTATTAAAATACATAACAATATTAATAATATCATGATATAAATATGAAATTTGACATGTACAAATTTGTTATATTTATTATTATTATTGATATCATTATTTATATCATTATTTTCAAAAATTATTATTATTATTGCTATAATTATTATTAAACTTATTATTTTATTAAAATTTTCATTGTTGTTGTTATTAATGCTATCATATTATCTTCATTTTTAGTATTTCTATCTAAAAAATATTATTATTATTCCTATAATTAATATTATTGTTATCTAATAATATTATTATTATTAATATATATATTAATTATTAATTTAAATTGAATAAAAGGGCATATAAATCGTACGTTTTTGTTACCAGTAGCTATCAAAACTGTATTAAATTTTTGTTTTGGTCTACAATAAGTTACATGTCTATATCAAATCTTCAATTTCAGTACAACAGATCGTTGAGCTTCAATTTTTTTTATTTGTTTTCTTGTTTGATGGAATAAAGCCTGTCAATCACCTTCACTAGATAACAACTATGTGAACTGCTTCAATTATTTGATTAACCTCATCAATTTCTATTAACCTTCAGCTATAACCACCTTCTCCCTCACGTACCATTCTTGTAGTGACCCGAACTTTTCCATTTTTATATATATTAATTGAGATTGATATTTACATGATTAAATGTTTCCAACATGTTAAGCAATCAAACTTGTTAAGACTTGATTAATTGAAATATGTTTCATATAGACAATTGACCACCCAAGTTGACCGGTGATTCACGAACGTTAAAACTTGTAAAAACTATATGATGACATATATATGGATATATATATATAGTTAACATGATACTATGATAAGTAAACATATCATTAAGTATATTAACAATGAACTACATATGTAAAAACAAGACTACTAACTTAATGATTTTTAAACGAGACATATATGTAACGATTATCGTTGTAAAGACATTTAATGTATATATATCATATTAAGAGATATTCATACATGATAATATCAAGATAATATAATAATTTAAAATCTCATTTGATATTATAAACATTGGGTTAACAACATTTAACAAGATCGTTAACCTAAAGGTTTCAAAACAACACTTACATGTAACGACTAACGATGACTTAACGACTCAGTTAAAATGTATATACATGTAGTGTATTAATATGTATTTATACACTTTTGAAAGACTTCAATACACTTATCAAAATACTTCTACTTAACAAAAATGCTTACAATTACATCCTCGTTCAGTTTCATCAACAATTCTACTCGTATGCACCCGTATTCGTACTCGTACAATACACAGCTTTTAGATGTATGTACTATAGGTATATATACTCCAATGATCAGCTCTTAGAAGCCCATGTGAGTCACCTAACACATGTGGGAACCATCATTTGGCAACTAGCATGAAATATCTCATAAAATTACAAAAATATGAGTAATCATTCATGACTTATTTACATGAAAACAAAATTACATATCCTTTATATCTAATCCATACACCAACGACCAAAAACACCTACAAACACTTTCATTCTTCAATTTTATTCATCTAATTGATCTCTCTCAAGTTCTATCTTCAAGTTCTAAGTGTTCTTCATATATTCTACAAGTTCTAGTTACATAAAATCAAGAATACTTTCAAGTTTGCTAGCTCACTTCCAATCTTGTAAGGTGATCATCCAACCTCAAGAAATCTTTGTTTATTACAGTAGGTTATCATTCTAATACAAGGTAATAATCATATTCAAACTTTGGTTCAATTTTTATAACTATAACAATCTTATTTCAAGTGATGATCTTACTTGAACTTGTTTTCGTGTCATGATTCTGCTTCAAGAACTTCGAGCCATCCAAGGATCCGTTGAAGCTAGATCCATTTTTCTCTTTTCCAGTAGGTTTATCCAAGGAACTTAAGGTAGTAATGATATTCATAACATCATTCGATTCATACATATAAAGCTATCTTATTCGAAGGTTTAAACTTGTAATCACTAGAACATAGTTTAGTTAATTCTAAACTTGTTCGCAAACAAAAGTTAATCCTTCTAACTTGACTTTTAAAATCAAC
Source organism: Rutidosis leptorrhynchoides (assembly GCF_046630445.1). Classification (NCBI taxonomy): domain Eukaryota; kingdom Viridiplantae; phylum Streptophyta; class Magnoliopsida; order Asterales; family Asteraceae; genus Rutidosis; species Rutidosis leptorrhynchoides. The sequence goes on from NC_092337.1 coordinate 424,496,017, forward strand.
TAAACACATGTTCTATATCTATATGATATGCTAACTTAATGATTTAAAACCTGGAAACACGAAAAACACCGTAAAACCGGATTTACGCCGTCGTAGTAACACCGCGGGCTGTTTTGGGTTAGTTAATTAAAAACTATGATAAACTTTGATTTAAAAGTTTTTATTCTGAGAAAATGATTTTTATTATGAACATGAAACTATATCCAAAAATTATGGTTAAACTCAAAGTGGAAGTATGTTTTCTAAAATGGTCATCTAGACGTCGTTCTTTCGACTGAAATGACTACCTTTACAAAAACGACTTGTAACTTATTTTTCCGACTATATACCTATACTTTTTCTGTTTAGATTCATAAAATAGAGTTCAATATGAAACCATAGCAATTTGATTCACTCAAAACGGATTTAAAATGAAGAAGTTATGGGTAAAACAAGATTGAATAATTTTTCTCATTTTAGCTACGTGAAAATTGGTAACAAATCTATTCCAACCATCACTTAATCAACTTGTATTGTATATTATATAATCTTGAGATACCATAGACACGTATACAATATTTCGACCTATCATGTCGACACATCTATATATATTTCGGAACAACCATAGACACTCTATATGTGAATGTTGGAGTTAGCTATACAGGGTTGAGGTTGATTCCAAAATATATATAGTTTGAGTTGTGATCAATACTGAGATACGTATACACTGGGTCGTGGATTGATTCAAGATAATATTTATCGATTTATTTCTATACATCTAACTGTGGACAACTAGTTGTAGGTTACTAACGAGGACAGCTGACTTAATAAACTTAAAACATCAAAATATATTAAAAGTGTTGTAAATATATTTTGAACATACTTTGATATATATGTATATATTGTTATAGGTTCGTGAATCAACCAGTGGCCAAGTCTTACTTCCCGACGAAGTAAAAATCTGTGAAAGTGAGTTATAGTCCCACTTTTAAAATCTAATATTTTTGGGATGAGAATACATGCAGGTTTTATAAATGATTTACAAAATAGACACAAGTACGTGAAACTACATTCTATGGTTAAATTATCGAAATCGAATATGCCCCTTTTTATTAAGTCTGGTAATCTAAGAATTAGGGAACAGACACCCTAATTGACGCGAATCCTAAAGATAGATCTATTGGGCCTAACAAACCCCATCCAAAGTACCGGATGCTTTAGTACTTCGAAATTTATATCATATCCGAAGGGTGTCCTGGAATGATGGGGATATTCTTATATATGCATCTTGTTAATGTCGGTTACCAGGTGTTCACCATATGAATGATTTTTATCTCTATGTATGAGATGTGTATTGAAATATGAAATCTTGTGGTCTATTATTATGATTTGATATATATAGGTTAAATCTATAACTCACCAACATTTTTGTTGACGTTTTAAGCATGTTTATTCTCAGGTGATTATTAAGAGCTTCTGCTGTCGCATACTTAAATAAGGACGAGATTTGGAGTCCATGCTTGTATGATATTGTGTAAAAACTGCATTCAAGAAACTTATTTTGTTGTAACATATTTGTATTGTAAACCATTATGTAATGGTCGTGTGTAAACATGATATTTTAGATTATCATTATTTGATAATCTACGTAAAGCTTTTTAAACCTTTATTGATGAAATAAAGGTTATGGTTTGTTTTAAAATGAATGCAGTCTTTGAAAAATGTCTCATATAGAGGTCAAAACCTCGTAACGAAATCAATTAATATGGAACGTTTTTAATCAATAAGAACGGGACATTTCAGTTGGTATCCGAGCGTTGGTCTTAGAGAACCAGAATTTTGCATTAGTGTGTCGTATCGAGTTTTTTAGGATGCATTAGTGAAATGTCCCGTTCTTATTGATTAAAAACGTTCCATATTAATTGATTTCGTTGCGAGGTTTTGACCTCTATATGAGAC